>NC_074667.1:78354517-78412474 GCF_029448725.1 Salvelinus fontinalis | reverse complement strand
AGAATACAAGACACAACTCAGAGAGACATTATTTGATTCATCCTTTTGTCGTGAAACAAGTTCAATCATTTTAAATATTCAAGTCTTATTCAACACCTGTAAAAACGATCTATGATTTGTAAACAGTAACAGAAAACACCCTGTAGAGAACTACTCTAGAAACAGTAGCTGAGAAGTCCACCCCTCGTCATTATAGTGGTGGACTGTCTTTGAAGCTGATCTATCTGCGTTTCATTTTATTAACGAGGGAGGTTAGGAAGTCAAGCCTACAATGAAAAGAATGAAAATTGTTCACAGGCACAGGACGCCTCCCGTCGTAAAAAACAGGTCAGCTCTCAGCCAGCTTCTCGGATTAGGGCTATGTCCCAAATCAGGCTGTGTTCTATGTCTCTCTCTGTGTGGTCAAAACTAGTGCACTAAATAGGGAATAGGGTGCAAATTTGCCCACCACAAAATAAAATGAAAAAACAGGTGGTCTTATTTGCACATTTTCCTTCCAATTAGTTCTGCTTCTTTTCCTGCTGCTGCCACTATAATGTGTTTGAATTGTATTTAAAAAAACATTTCAGAATATATTTGTAGTATTTGAAAGGATTTCACCTGTGAACCCAGGTCTGGTAGCTACTCTGCCTCAGCAAAGCAAAATACCCTGAAGAAACGTAGTTCTGTAGAGTACATATTTGGAGGCCGGAGGAGAAATAGTTGAGGCGAGATGCCTCCCTTCCTGTGCTGGTCTGCTCTGCTCTGTAATTCCTACTGCTGTTTGTAGGTCATGGTTTCTCTGGGTCAGTGATTGTGTGAGGCTTGAGGATTACCTAAAAATATTAGCTCGAATTTAGCCCTAATACCACTGAGCTCAGATGACCGTCTTGACCAATTTATCGTAGTGTTATGATTGCATTTTAGACTGGAATTCTGCTTGTGTTTTACTCTTTGAGGTTTGTGATTCATATCATAATGAAAAATAAACGTCTGTACTCAGACATATGGATCGTTGTGGAATTCTATTCCAGGCAGAATTCCCGGAATTCCATAAAAATCATTCTAGAGTTTATTTGAAAGCATCAGTTGACTGGTATAACGTGTGAGGGGGAGGACAGAGAGAGGGTATAAGGGAGAGAGAAGAGGTCAGAAAGAGGAGAGGGAGGTAAGGTAAGTGAGAAGAGAAGAGAAGAGAAGAGAAGAGAGAGAGAGGTAGAGAGAGAGAGGTAGAGAGAGAGAGGTAGAGAGAGAGGTAGAGAGAGAGGTAGAGAGAGAGGTAGAGAGAGAGGTAGAGAGAGAGGTAGAGAGAGAGAGAGAAAGAAAGAGAGAGAGAGAGAAACCTAGTTTCTGTTCTCGCTGTTTGAATGGCAAAATGTACCACTATACCTCTCCTTTCCTCCTTTCTCATCTTCCCTCCTTCCTAGCCAGCCAAAACGTTTCGTCATGAGAAAGGGGCTCAGAGTATGCCAAGGGAAATAGCCGTTGCCATTATGCATCCAAACCCACTGAGCCTGGGGCTCCCAGAGTACTGAGAGAGGGAAAATGACTCTGCAAAATAACTCTGCACTAAACTACATCAATAGAAGGATAGATGCAATGTCTATGCTGCCACAGAAAGAATAGTTAATGACAAGAACAATGGGTCTCTGTACAAAATATAGTTGAACCTGTGTGTGTGTGTGTGTGTGTGTGTGTGTGTGTGTGTGTGTGTGTGTGTGTGTGTGTGTGTGTGTGTGTGTGTGTGTGTGTGTGTGTGTGTGTGTGTGTGTGTGTGTGTGTGTGTGTGTGTTTAAAGTGCACCAATTCCAGCAGCTCAGTCCAATCTCTCTCAATTTCACTACTTAATTTCCCAAAAAACAGAAGCACTTGTGAACTTGACTACCAGCAGGTGGCATAATCATCCTGACTGTAGCTCTGCGCTTTACCCGAGACTCTGCCTGACTGGCCCTGCTCTGGCTCTGTCTATGAAGCCATTGTATCAGTGGTAAAGATAGCATCTCCCAGTGGCCTTCACCTCCACACACAGAGGCCCAGTGTTCGGACCCAGCAGCCCATGATTGAGGAGTCTGGCTGTGCATCACTCTCTGCTCCACTCACCTCTGCCTCCATCTCTCCCTTCCCCTCTCCCTCCCCTCTTATTTCCCTCTCCCTCCATCTCTCCCTTCCCCTCTCCCTCCCCTCTTATTTCCCTCTCCCTCCATCTCTCCCTCCATCTCTCCCTTCCCCTTTCCTCTCCCTCCACCTCTTCTCTCCCCTCCCCTCTCCCTCCATCTCTCCCTTCCCCTCTCCTCTCCCTCCACCTCTCCTCTCCCCTCCCCTCTCCCTCCATCTCTCCCTCCATCTCTCCCTTGGTATAACAGGGTTTCAGGGTGGTGTAACATCTTGTTTCAGGATGGTGTAACATCTTGTTTCAGGGTGGTGTAACATCTTGTTTCAGGGTGGTGTAACATCTTGTTTCAGGGTGGTGTAACATCTTGTTTCAGGGTGGTGTAACATCTTGTTTCAGGGTGGTGTAACATCTTGTTTCAGGATGGGGTAACATCTTGTTTCAGGATGGTGTTACATCTTGTTTCAAGGTGGTGTAACATCTTGTTTCAGGGTGGTGTAACATCTTCTTTCAGATTGGTGTAACATCCACCCCTCTCAAATTAGTACATTTGCCTAACCTGACAATAGCTGCTAGGTAAATGAGGAAGGAAAGAGCCAATAGAAACTAGGTAAATGAGGAAGGAGAGAGCCAATAGAGGCTAGGTAAATGAAGAAAGAAAGAGCCAATGAAAACTAGGTACATGAGGAAGGAAAGAGCCAATAGAGGCTAGGTAAATGAGGAAGGAAAGAGCCAATAGAAACTAGGTAAATGAGGAAGGAAAGAGCCAATAGAAACTAGGTAAATGAGGAAAGAAAGAGCCAATAAAAACTAGGTAAATGAGGAAGGAAAGAGCCAATAGAAACTAGGTAAATGAGGAAAGAAAGAGCCAATAAAAACTAGGTAAATGAGGAAGGAAAGAGCCAATAGAAACTAGGTAAATGAGGAAGGAAAGAGCCAATAGAAACTAGGTAAATGAGGAAGGAAAGAGCCAATAGAAACTAGGTAAATGAGGAAAGAAAGAGCCAATAAAAACTAGGTAAATGAGGACGGAAAAAGACGGTCAGGTAGCCCTGTAAACAGACAGTTAGAAGCAGCTAAATGTCCACCACATAGAAGTAGAGACAGCAGTAATGATGTATTTGTCGGGCCAAGAGTTTTTGCTAACAACGTGACCTGACCAGGAAAAAACTGTGGGAAAACTAGTTAAAAACATAACAGTCTTTATTCTGAAGTGTCTTTCCTTCTCTGTCTTTGACAAAGTTACACAGAAAGCTGTTCTCCTTGGATACAGCAGCTCACTTTGTAACTGAGTGTAACGGCTGTCCTCTTCCTCTTCATCAGAAGAGGAGGAGCAGGGATTGAACCAAAATGCAGCGGAGTTTGAAGACATGATTTATTAACGAAAACACGAAAACACGAAAACGAAATACACTTGACTAAACAAAATAACAAACGGTGTAGACAGACCTGGACGACGGACTCACATAACACACGAGAACGCACGAACAGGAAAATAGCCTACACATAAAATAACGATGAACAACAAACAAACCGAAACAGTCCCGTATGGTGCGACAAACACTGACACAGGAGACAACCACCCACAATGAACACTGTGAGACAACCTACCTAAATATGACTCTTAGAGGAACGCCAAACACCTGCCTCTAATTAAGAGCCATACCAGGCAACCCATAAACCAACATAGAAACAGAAAACATAGAATGCCCACCCAAACTCACGTCCTGACCAACTAACACATACAACAAACTAACAGAAATAGGTCAGGAACGTGACACTGAGGATAGTGAACAAACAGAACTGTAGGTGGCCTTTCTGTGCTTCTCTCCGCTTCCGGTTGCCACATTCCGTGTATTGGGAACAGTTTATTTTATTTATTTATGTTGATTAAGGCATCTCGGACTCAGACCGCCCAGTGGAGATTCCTGTTTCCTGAAGAGAGAAAAGTTTCTTTGTGTCCTCGTCTCTCAGTTCAAAGAAGCTTTGAAGGCCTTGATTATTACTTAATTGACGTTTTGTAATATTATTCTTGGTTTGTTGCAATTGGCCACTTGATGAAAGTACACGACACAAAGGTCCTGATTAGGTCATTTATTTTAGGGAAAGTCTTTGTAAGGACACGACAGACAGGCACAATGATAAAAGCCTGAGGCTGGGAAGAGAGGTTGTTGACTTAACTTATTAATTAAAGCCGATCTGCCCCTTAAATGTTTAATTAATTTTTTTAAACGTATTAAGGAGCTGGGGTTTCTTGGGATTCAGGATGCGAAGACATTGCAAAGATCATCCCGTCCTCTGCTTTCTCAGAGCCTCTAACCAAATCATTAAATTTCTTAGTTTGCCAGTACAGAAGTATGTCCTTTCCAATATCAATGGCATTAACATATTGCTGTGTAAAATTAAATCCTCTACTTTGTGTTTCCTGAAAAATCTGCTGTAAGCAATCGTGACAACTCTTCGTTTTTGTTATGGGTGTGTTGTGTATGGCGTTATCTAATAGCATCAGGTCCTGAGAGGTCAATCTGATATTGTGTTGAATATGTGTCAGCCAGCCAGCGTGCGTGCGTGCGTGCGTGCGTGCGTGCGTGCGTGCGTGCGTGCGTGCGTGCGTGCGTGCGTGAATGGGAATTTGAAACACAACTCTCTGTTTTGAAGAATGTGCTGAAATGAACTGTGGACAGGCAGGCAGCGGCAGGGGGAAACAGAGAGAGAAGCCTTTCACCTCTCCTCCTCCTGCTGCTGCAGCAAATGAAGTTGGTCATGCCTGGAGGACTAAGCATCCATTGTTGGATCCACAGACTCCTGGGTCTTACTCATCACTCCCACCGCCTCACCTCCCCACCATCCCTCCGTGCCACCACCACCACAACCATCTGTATCAAAGCATCTCCAGAGGCCGCCCAGTATGTCTCTCTTCCTGTCTCTAACGCGGGGAGGGAGAGGAAGGGAGGGGTTTAGGTTGGGGGTATTTAGGGTGAAGGGATGGAGGGCGGTTCCTCAAAGGTTATAGACTCAATATGGAGGCTCAGATGGGAGTGGGACAAAGCTGCCATTCATCCTCTAAACAGGAATGGAAAAGGTATTTTCTTCAGAACTGAGGAACCACTGCTAAAGAAACAGGCTAGAGGGGGGCCCAGGATTAGGATCAACTAGCCTGGGGGAGGGGGGGGGGGGGGGGGGCAACACAGAACGCTCAAATACCCGCCTACGGGGCTATAGTCAATATTGACGCGGTTAAAAGCACCAGACAGCGTCTGCATGTTGGCCACAGCAGACCGGGAAGTGAAAGGCCCGTCTCAACTCAGCTCTCCACGGACCATCGACAGCACATCATAGGCTAACACTCCTCTAGGTAGAAGTTACCCATATGTAAAAGACGGCCAACAAGTTACACAGTATAACGTATGTGATTTATTTCATTATATTTCAGCAGTCACATTGGAGCTGGGTAACCAGGATCAGCTGCCACCCGTTTTATGATTAAGGTTAGGATTGGGAGCAGGGTGGGGGGAATCTGATCCTAGATCTGAGGTTAGAGGCAGCTTCTATGTGGAGCGTCTCTGAGGCTTGGGGCCTTGGGCATGTGTACACAAAGACTCTTAGAAAGGGCTATTCTATGATCAGTTTTGTCTTTTAGATCATAATCATTAAGATGATATAGAAAGGGGAGACCTGATTCTATATCAGCATTCACACGCTTTGTGAATATAGGCTCTGATATAGATCAGTGGAAGGTCCATTACTGGGGCTCTCTGGGTGGATGATAGATCTACTCCTTCAGCATAATAGCGCTATGGGTATTCTGATGTTATTGTCTGAGCAGAGAGGATCAGACCCAGGTCTTACTACGGTACCCCTTTCCTGCAGTAGAATGACCAAAGCGCCCTCCAGTGGCCTCATGGGTGGAATGTTATTAATATTTTTCATAATTTCATAATGAATAAACATGTTGATTTTTAACTCTCATTGTAAATAAGAGTTTGTTCTTAACTGACTTGCCTAGTAAAACAAATGGTACAGGTGACTTCTTTTTTTAAGCCCGTAACCAGGAGTATACTTTTGTTCCAAAGAATATTTGTTCAAGACTACCAAGAAATACTCTGTGTGACCCGGATTTAGCCGACTGATGTAAAAAAGAAAAAGGATTAAATTCATTTTTTGAGAGCCACTCCAATCCAAAAATGACTGTTATGACAGGCTACGTCAGAACTACGTCAAGCAATCTCAAAATGCCTTGCCGCCATATTTGGATGAGTACTTTATATTGAACATATTGTACAAAGACACCCTTAATCCAACTAAATCTCATGGACCACCAGCAGGTGTTTTATCCTAGTGCTAGTTAGCTACAACACTGACCAGGAACCAGGGAGGTCTCAGTCTCTAGGTTTGACCCACTGTTAGAGAAGATGTCTGGTATCCATGGGTCGTGTTTGGATGAACCGCTGCCATCGCAAGGAGAGGTCGGACACAGAGACAAACAGAGAAAGGGTAAGTTTGTTTGTGATTCCTGTGAAAGAGACAGCTAGCAGTTTCACAAAGCTTTGCTAAGGGAAAACAGCTGGTCGCTAATACAACTAGGACCTAAACACCACCAAGGGTATTTGCTTTTGTTATAGACCCCTTAGCTAAGGGAATGTGTGTCTGTGTGTGTTTATTGTCCTTCGTTCCCCCAAGCCCCTCCAGAAGAGTCAGAGAAAATGTATATTGGGTTTACTTACTTTGTGTCCATGGTCTTTTTTGTCAAGTAACTGTTCTGATTTTCCCATGCAGAGTGAGCAAGATTTGCTGAAATACTACACCTTAGAAAATCCTTTTGATTAGCTGAAATACCCCGCTTTAAAAAATCATTTTGATTAGCTGAAATACCACGCTTAAAAAAATCCCTTTGATTAGCTGAAATACCACGCTTTAAAAAATCCCTTTGATTACCTGAAATACCACGCTTTAAAAAATCCCTTTGATTAGCTGAAATACCACGCTTTAAAAAATCCTTTTGATTAGCTGAAATACCACGCTTTAGAAAATCCTTTTGATTAGCTGAAATACCACGCTTTAGAAAATCCCTTTGATTAACTGAAATACCACGCTTTAAAAAATCCCTTTGATTAGCTGAAATACCACGCTTTAAAAAATCCTTTTGATTAGCTGAAATACCACGCTTTAGAAAATCATTTTGATTAGCTGAAATACCACGCTTTAGAAAATCCCTTTGATTAGCTGAAATACCACGCTTCAAAAAATCCCTTTGATTAGCTGAAATACCACGCTTTAGAAAATCATTTTGATTAGCTGAAATACCACGCTTTAGAAAATCATTTTAATTAGCTGAAATACCACGCTTAAAAAATCCCTTTGATTAGCTGAAATACCACGCTTTAAAAAATCCCTTTGATTAGCTGAAATACCACGCTTTAAAAAATCCTTTTGATTAGCTGAAATACCACGCTTAAAAAAATCCCTTTGATTAACTGACCAGTTTTAGTGTCTTAGGGGTGAAGAATTTCTGACAGTTGTTTTAATTAGATCTACCGCTCTGGCTGGCTGCTACAGATGTGGACAATGAGTCTTTAGGAAAACCCTCATTTTGAAATGGAGGTGCAGGAGAAGTACTGTAGTTGAAAGTGATTACAGAGAGTATAATTTGTATCATAACAAGACAAAAACCACACACTCCAGCTAAACTACCAGCCTAAATCTCTCCAAAAAATATTGTTAGTAGATTTATGTGATATTAATGCCCTTTGTTACAGGTGACAGTTTTGATACTCATCACTGCATTTTGAATGAAAAGGCTGTCTGGACCTTGCTAAAGATCCGTAAGTCTCTACATTACTGCCTTTTTTATTTACATGGCACTACTTCATCAAATTCCGTCTTTTCTAACTTTGCTGATGAAGTATAGACACCTTAATTGTCTAACACATTCACAGGATTGGTTAACTCTTGAGGTTCCTAGGGTGTCCCCCGAGCTAGGTAAATCTGCTTTTAGTTTAATGCACCGTATTGCTGGAACGAAATTACAAAATACGTTTCATCTGGACGTCGTGGTGCTGTTCGGGCGATTTAAAGTATTGATTGGGGACTTATTTGTGGAGGAATGTAACTGTTTTTCTAGGTGATTTGTGACATTTTATTTTTGATTCCCATGACTGTATTTTTGCATTTTAACGTATATATTTACCATATATATACTAAACTCAGCATAAAAATAAACACCTTCTCACTGTCAACTGCGTTTATTTTCAGCAAACTTAACATGTGTAAATATTTGTATGAACATAACAAGATTCAACAACTGAGACATAAACTGAACAAGTTCCACAGACATGTGACTAACAGCAATGAAATAATGTGTCCATGAACAAAGGAGGGATCAAAATCAAAAGTAACAGTCAGTGTCTGGTGTGGCCACCAGCTGCATTAAGTACTGCAGTGCAACAGGCCTACAAACCATCCTCATGGACTGCACCAGATTTGCCAGTTCTTCCTGTGAGATGTTACCCCACTCTTCCACCAAGGCACCTGCAAGTTCCCGGACATTTCTGGGGGGAATGGCCCTAGCCCTCACCCTCCATCCAACAGGTCCCAGACGTGCTCAATGAAATTGAGATCCTGGCTCTTCACTGGCCATGGCAGAACACTGACATTCCTGTCTTGCAGGAAATCACGCATAGAATGAGCAGTATGGCTGGTGGCATTGTCATGCTGGAGGGTCATGTCAGGATGAGCCTGCAGGAAGGGTATCACATGAGGGAGGAGGATGTCTTCCCTGTAACGCACAGTGTTGAGATTGCCTGCAATGACAACAAGCTCAGTCTGATGATGCTGTGACACACCGCCCCAGACCATGACGGACCCTCCACCTCCAAATCGATCCCGCTCCAGAGTACAGGCCTCTGTGTAACGCTCATTCCTTCGACGATAAACGCAAATTCGACCATCACCACTGGTGAGACAAAACCGCGACTCGTCAGTGAAGAGCACTTTTTGCCAGTCCGGTCTGGTCCAGAAACTGTGGGTTTGTGCCCATAGGCAACGTTGTTGTCGGTGATGTCTGGTGAGGACCTGCCTTGCAACAGACCTACAAGCCCTCAGTCCAGCCTCTCTCAGCCTATTGCGGACTGTCTGAGCACTGATGGAGGGATTGTGCGTTCCTGGTTTAACTCAGGCAGTTGTTGTTACTATCCTGTACCTGTCCCGCAGGTGTGATGTTCAGATGTACCGATCCTGTGCAGGTGTTGTTACACGTGGTCTGCCACTGCGAGGACAATCAGCTGTCCATCCTGTCTCCCTGTAGCGCTGTCTTAGGCGTCTCACAGTACGGACATTGCACCCTGGGAATCTTTCTTTGGTGTTTTTCAGAGTCAGTAGAAAGGCCTTCTTACTGTCCTAAGTTTTCATAACTGTGACCTTAATTGCCTACCGTCTGTAAGCTGTTAGTGTCTTAACGATCATTTCACAGGTGATTGTTCATTAATTGTTTGTAGTTCATTGAACAAACATGGGAAACAGTGTTTAAACCCTTTTCAATGAAGATCCGTGACGTTATTTGAATGTTTACTTTTTATCTTTTAAAGACAGGGTCCTGAAAAAGGGAGTTTATATATATATAGTATTGTGTACAATGGGTTGTTTATTTATATTGTATTATACAGGGCGCATTTGAAAAAGAGACCTAGTTCTCAATATGTCTTCCAAATGTAATTAATATAGTGCCTATTTATTAGTGAAGCTTAAAGGAGTAACCCATTTTGAATGTTTTGTGCATCTCTGAGCCATGTTCCATCGATTCCCGGGGTCGTTCCATGTTCTCATGTGTATCTGAGCTATTGGCGTTCAAGCAGGCAGAAATTCGTCGGGTATGACGTAGTACTGTGATAAAGTCTCACTCACTACACTGGAAGTTAATGGGAATAAGACTTTTAGATTTTGTGAAAACGACTATCATACATGTCAGATTCCAACACTGGGCGATGTCATAATGCGGTTATTGCTCTCTCGAATGAGCCATTGATCATATTTTTGCGAGATTTCTAGTAAAGAGACATAAAAGTACAACTAAGTATTTTTGGGGGGGTATCTGTACTTTACTTTACTGTTTATTTTTTGACAACTTTTACTTTCCTAAAGAAAATAATGTACTTTCTACTCCATTTCCCTGACACCCAAAAGTAATCACTACATTTTGAACGCTTAGCAGGACAGGAAAATGGTCGAATTCAAGCACTTATCAAGAGAACACGTGGTCATCCCTACTGCCTCTGATCTGACGGACTCACTAAACACAAATGCATAATTTGCTAATTATGTCTGAGTGTTGGAATGTGCCCCTGGATATCTGCACGTTTTTCAAAAAAGAAAATGGTCCCGTCTGCTTAGCTTAATATAAAGGAATTTGAAATTATTTATACTTTTACTTTTGATATTTAGACCTAAATACTTTTAGACTTTTCCTCAAGTAGTATTTTACTGGGTGACTTTAACTTTAACTTCAGTAACTTTCTATTAAAGTATCTATTAAGGTATCTAAACTCAGAGACACCCAGACACCCAGAGTGACCACCCAGGGAGAGAGACCCAGCTAGGCTGAATGACCAACCAGGGAGAGAGAGACACCCAGCTAGGCTGAGTGACCACCCAGGGAGAGGGGGAGACCAAGCTAGGCTGAGTGACCACCCAGGGAGAGAGGGAGACCAAGCTAGGCTGAGTGACCACCCAGGGAGAGAGGGAGACCAAGCTAGGCTGAGTGACCACCCAGGAAGAGAGGGAGACCAAGCTAGGCTGAATGACCACCCAGGGAGAGAGGGAGACCAAGCTAGGCTGAGTGACCACCCAGGGAGAGAGGGAGACCAAGCTAGAGTGAGTGACCACACAGGGAGAGAGGGAGACCAAGCTAGGCTGAGTGACCACCCAGGGAGAGAGAGACACCCAGCTAGGCTGAGTGACCACCCAGGGAGAGGGGGAGACCAAGCTAGGCTGAGTGACCACCCAGGGAGAGGGGGAGACCAAGCTGGGCTGAGTGACCACCCAGGGAGAGAGGGAGACCAAGCTAGGCTGAGTGACCACCCAGGGAGAGAGGGAGACCAAGCTAGGCTGAGTGACCACCCAGGGAGAGAGGGAGACCAAGCTAGGCTGAGTGACCACCCAGGGAGAGAGGGAGACCAAGCTAGGCTGAGTGACCACCCAGGGAGAGAGGGAGACCAAGCTAGGCTGAGTGACCACCCAGGGAGAGAGGGAGACCAAGCTAGGCTGAGTGACCACCCAGGGAGAGAGGGAGACCAAGCTAGGCTGAGTGACCACCCAGGGAGAGAGGGAGACCAAGCTAGGCTGAGTGACCACCCAAGGATAGAGAGACTCAGCTAGGCGGAGTGCCACCTACAACCCACCACCCAGTGACACAGTGATGCTCAGCCTACTATGTTGCCCTCTGTCTGTGATTAATCATTCTCCACATTAAAAAATACTCTAGTATAAATACTACATTTATACGGCCATTACTTTATTATTTACTCTAGTGTTTTATTTATTTTTGACAAAGAAGTGGGGGCTTTTTCATTGAGGAAACCTACTGGAGAAGTGCTAAAAGAGCACATTTTCTATAACCTGTATGTACGTAGGACTGGGGTCTGAACAGATAGATGTTCTATAACCTGTAGGTACGTAGGACTGGGGTCTGAACAGATAGATGTTCTATAACCTGTAGGTACGTAGGACTGGGGTCTGAACAGGATTGAGGTCTGAACAGATAGATGTTCTATAACCTGTAGGTACGTAGGACTGGGGTCTGAACAGATAGATGTTCTATAACCTGTAGGTACGTAGGATTGGGGTCTGAACAGATAGATTTTTAACAACCTGTAGGGTATACAGTATATGTTCTTGGCATGTAGGTTTCGAATTTATGGGTGGCACTAATTTTGGATTTGGGGGAGGCGAATGGGCAGAGTATATGTGTAACGAACGTCGTCTGGAGAAAGAGAAGAGGACCAAGGTGCAGCGTGGTTGTCACGTTCCTGTTTTCTTTTGTCTTGTATTTATTTAGTTGGTCAGGGCGTGAGTTGGGTGGGTTTGTCTATGTGTGATTTTCTATGTTGGGATGTTTGTGTTCGACCGGGTATGATTCTCAATCAGAGGCAGCTGTAAATCGTTGTCCCTGATTGAGAATCATACTTAGGCAGCCTGGGTTTCACGTGTGTGTTGTGGGTGTTTGTTTCCGTGTTTGTATTCGTGCCACACGGGACTGTTGTCGGTTGTATTCATTTTGTTATTTTGTTTCATGTTAGTGTTCGGTTTCGATTTAATAAATTATCATGAGCACTACCCACTCTGCGTGTTGGTCCGATCCATGCTCCTCCTCGTCGGAGGAGGAGAACGACTATGACGACCGTTACAGTGGTAAGTATTCATCAACACGTTTCTTTAATAAATATGAACACTAACAAAACAACAACACGACAAACAAACAGTTCGTAAAGGTGACGACAAACACTAAACAGAAAATAACCACCCACAAACACAGGTGGGAACAGGCTACCTAAGTATGATTCTCAATCAGAGACAACGATAGACAGCTGCCTCTGATTGGGAACCACACCAGGCCAAACACATAGAAATACAAAACAAGGACAACATAGAACACCAGACATAGAGTGCCCACCCAAACTCACGCCCTGACCAACCAAAATAGAGACATAAAAAGGATCTCTACGGTCAGGGCGTGACAATATGGTAATTAAATACAGTAGTATAACTATAGTTACAAGTGTAGTGTTTTTTGTGAACTTTAGTGTTTTTATGGACATTATTGCACTATTTACTACAGTTCTTTTTCTCCAGATAATACTGTAGTGTTTACTAGATTATTCTACAGTACACTGCAACATTTTATAGTAAGTACTACACATGATTGAGGGATACTATAGTTTGTAGTAGAGGTGAAGGTCGAGAGCCGTGTGTCCTCTGAAAGACAACCCTGCCAAGCCGCACTGCCTCTTAACACGCTGCCCGCTTAACCCTGAAGCCAGCCACACCAATGTGTCAGAGGAAACACCGTCCAGCTGGAGACCAAAGTCAGCTAGCAGGTGCCCAGCCCAACACAAGGAGTCGCAAGAGCGCGATGTGACAAGGAAATCCCGGGCCGGCCAAACCGTCCCCTACCCAGGACGACGCTGGGCCAATTGTGCTCCACCTCATGGGTCTCCCGGTCATGGCCGGCTGTGACACAGCCTGAGATCCAACCTGGGGCTGTATGACGCCTCAAGCACTGCGTCGCAGTGCCTTAGGCCGCCGCGCCACTCAGGAGAGCTTCACTACAGAATTGTATAGTGAGTACTGTAGTATTCTATTTGATAGTAAACTGTAGTATATTTTCATGTGGGTCTGTCCACCTAATTACATCAGTCCCAAAGCCAAGACCATGAGCTTTTGTGATCCGACCAGGAAAAACTCTCGACTCAAGTTATAGACTTTAACACGAGTTTGTTTATGTTTCTTGTTCAGGTCATGTGGTCAGGAAAACTCGTGGCCTCTAATAATTACAATAATTTCAGTCTTTGTTCGAGAATTGTGATGTCTAATTATGAGGGAGAGATGCCTTTATTCATTTCATTTCCCTTCACATTCCTTGTTTTGCTTGTGGGTTTTTTATCTCTGTGTGCTAGGAGGTTTCCTTTGTCTGATTACTGGGCACGGTCAGATAGAAAGATCAAGGCCTGATGCCATGGAGTGTAACACTGCTGCAGAGAGAGAGAACATTTAACTGGGTGACTGTCTGTAAGCCAAATCTCTTTTCTGACAACAACACAAGGCACTTTAGCTTGTCTAATGTCTTAAAAACAGTTAAAAACATCAACTATATATTCAGGCAAATGGCAAAAGAAGCACAACTGAAATTGATAATTAAACTAAACAAAAAAGACCACAGATGACAACTGGTTTGATACAGATTGTAAAATTATAAGGAAAAAAATTTGTCCACTATCCAACCAAAAGCACAGACACCCAAATAATGGTGAATTACACCTTCATTACTGTGAAGCTTTAAAACTCTATAAACGTAACACTCAGAACCAAAAAAGCCCAGTACAACAGAAAGCAGCTGACACTAGGAGTCCATAAACACAAACAACTTCTGGCAAAATTGGAAAGAAAAAAAATCTACACAAGAGGAATTAGCGATACAAAATGGTGACATATAGACAACCCATTTTAAAACACTCTACAACACCGTACAAATTGACACAAACGCAGAACAACGACAAATTCATGAGAAGTTGAATGGATTAGAAAAAGCTATAAAGGACAATCAAAATCCATTAGACTCCCAAATTACTGACCAGGAGCTCTATAAGAAACTTCAGGCCCTCAAATTTAAAAAAGCATGCGGACCTGATGGCATCCTAAATGAGATGCTCAAACTCACTAGTGCAAAATTTCAATTGGCTATATTAAAACTGTTAAATTTGATCCTGAGTGTAGGTTATTTCCCTGACATCTGGTATCAAGGACTCATAGCTCCAATTTATTATTTATTTATTTATTTACCGTTATTTTACCAGGTAAGTTGACTGAGAACACGTTCTCATTTGCAGCAACGACCTGGGGAATAGTTACAGGGGAGAGGAGGGGGATGAATGAGCCAATTGTAAACTGGGGATTATTACGTGACCATGATGGTTTGAGGGTCAGATTGGAAATTTAGCCAGGACGCCGGGGTTAACACCCCTACTCTTACGATAAGTGCCATGGGATCTTTAGTGACCTCAGAGAGTCAGGACACCCGTTTAACGTCCTATCCGAAAGACAGCACCCTACACAATCTTTAAGAACGGAGACAAATTTGACATTTGTGTGAACAGTAACCTGGGGAAGGTTTTCTGTAGTATTATAAATGTAAGTTCTAAACTTCCTTAATAAGCACAATGTCTTGAGTAGAAAACTAATTGGATTTACACCAAAACATCGCGCAACTGATCATATTTACACCGTACACACCCTGATAGATAAACATGTCCACCAAAATATACGCTTGTTTTATCGAATTCCAAATTGCATTTGATTATATTTGGCATACAGGACTGTTCTACAAAGTTATTGAAAGTGGTGTAGAGGGTAAAACATATGACATAATTAAATCAATGTATACTGGCAATACGTGCAGCATTAAAATTGGAAAGAAAATAACAGAATTCTTTAACCAGGGGCGGGTTCTTCCTCAGGGTTGCAATCTGAGCCCTGCACACTTCAAGATTTACATCAACGAATTTGCCACTATTCTAGAAAAATCCTCAGCCCCTGGTGTTAGTCTCCACAATTCAGAAGTTAAATGCCTACTCTTCGCAGATGACCTATGCCTGCTGTCACCGACAGCACATGGCCTACAGCAGAGCCTGGACCTGCTAGAGCAGTACTGCCAGACCTGGGCCCTGGCAGTAAACCCCCACAGCACATGGCCTACAGCAGAGCCTGGACCTGCTAGAGCAGTACTGCCAGAACTGGGCCCTGGCATTAAACCCCAAAAAGACTAAAATAATGATTTTACAGAGAAAATCCAGATCTCAGGGAATTAGACCAAAGTTCTCAATTGGTACAAAATATATAGAGTACTGCACACTTACTTAGGTTTAAAAATAAGCTCAACTGGACACCTTAATGAGGCAGTGAATGAACTGAGAGAGAAAGCACGCAGGGCATTCTACGCCATTAAAAAACAAATTCAAATTGAAATACCTATTAAAATTTGGCTAAAACTAATTGAATTTGTCATTGAACCAATTGCACTTTATGGCAGCGAGGTGTGGAGTCCACTTGCAAAACAAGATTTCGCTAAATGAAATGGGACAAACACCCCATTGAAACCCTGCATGCAGAGTTCTGTAAGATTATCCTACATGTCCAGAGGAAAACTACAAACAATGCCTCCCGGGTAGCGCAGTGGTCTAGGGCACTGCATCGCAGTGCTAGCTGCGCCACCAGAGTCTCTGGGTTCGCGCCCAGGCTGGGCTGGGTTCGCGCCCAGGCTCTGTCGCAGTAGGGATATCCTTGTCTCAGTATGTAAAAAAAAAAAAAAATGTAATAAAATGTATGCACTCTACTGTAAGTCGCTCTGGATAAGAGCGTCTGCTAAATGACTAAAATGTAAAATGTAAATGTAATGCATGCAGTGCAGAATAAGGCCAATATCCACTAATAAAAAAAACTTTATAAAGAGCAATTATGTTTTGGAAACATCTAAAATACAGTGACCCACTCTCATATCATTACCAAGCCCTGCAATGCCAAGAGCTGAGCAAAGAAAAGAGTCCCCTCGTCCAGCTGGTCCTGGAGTTGAGTTCACAAACCTGTTTTACTAACACACTGAAGCCTCAGGACCAGAACATCCAATCAATCAGAATAAACCAAATTATAACACAGTCAAAACAAAACTACATTGATTATTGGGAAACACAAGCACAAACACAAAGCAACATACAGTGCTATCTATCCCTAAATCGACAGTACACCGTGGCTAACTATTTGAGAAATAACTTGACAAAGTACAGGCTCAGTGAGCACAGCCTTGCCATTGAGAAGGGTAGACACAGGAAAACCTGGCTCCATGTAGAGGAAAGGCTGTGCAACCACTGCACAACAGCAGAACCTGAGACGGAGCTGCATTTCCTGACAAAATGTCAAAAATATAAAACAATTAGAGAGTGTCATTTCCCCAAATTTAAACCCTTATTCAAGATTTCAAAGACCTCTCTGATGAAAATAGGCCATCCGTCCTGTTGGGAGAGGACGCAGAGAGCTGTGGGTTGGCAGCGCACTACATTGCTGCCTGCCATAAGTTGAGGAACAGTGTCTGACAAACCAATCAACCTGCATGTCCTCAACTAAATGCTTATTGTTTGGTACCATGGTATCAAGGAATGCCATGATCAGACCATGTGATGTGGTATACTAGCTTCCTCCATCATATGGACTGTCCTGCTGCCCTCTCCAGACCAGAGTCAATGTTGGAATAATTGAAGTGAAGTACAGTAGCTCTTCAAGCATGTCTTTTTGGGGAAAGTACATGAGCAATTATGAGAGTTAAATCTCAGAGTATCTCTCATAGATATAGAGTAGGTCTGATGAGAAAATAATCCTGCACAAACAGGAAATGTGAATTATTATGCAGATTATAATTAATGGATATTTTTTTGTAGGGGTTGATACATTTTATATTATGGAAAGTCCAAATTATAAACTTTAGAAGCCTATTTAAACCTTGAATACACAACTAGTATATATTTCCTGCTGTCCAGGAAAAACTCTCAGTAACAAAAGAGTGATCAAATTAAGATCCTACAACTGTATAGCGTTGATGGTTCTTATGTTCATGTGTTCATATCTCTGTTACACAATTAATTTGATTTTAGTTTTGACATGCAGAAGGCTCTTTCCCAGGTCAAGTAACCATTTCAACAATGTCATAATTATTTAGCTTGTGCATCCTGAATAAGACTATACTATTACAGTACGATTACAGGCTTCTGTGAGAAGAGAGGGGAGGGCGGAGGAGTGAGGATGGAGGAGATTGGGGTGAGGGAGTGAGGATGGAGGAGATTGGGGTGAGGGAGTGAGGGGTGAGGGAGTGAGGATACAGCAGATTGGGGTGAGGGAGTGAGGATGGAGGAGATTGATGTGGTAGGGGGGTGGCGTGAGGAGAGTGATGTGGGGGGGTGGCGTGAGGAGATTGATGTGGTGGGGGGGTGGCGTGAGGAGAGTGATGTGGTGGGGGGGTGGCGTGAGGAGATTGATGTGGTGGGGGGTGGCGTGAGGAGAGTGATGTGACTGCAGAGAAAGGACCCTGTTGCAGCTGTAGATTGCTTGAACCCAGACCCCACTCTCTCTCTCTCTCTCTCTCTCTTTCTCTCTTTCTCTTTCTCTCGCTCTCTTATTCTCTCACACTTACTCCCTCTCTCACGCTCTCACTCTCTCTCTCTCTCTACACACTCTCTCTCTCTACCTGTCTCTTCCTCTCTCACTGTCTCTCTCCCTGTCTCTCCCTCTACCTGTCTCTTTCTCTCTCACTGTCTCTCACCCTGTCTCTCCCTCTTCCTGTCTCTCTCAATTTTTATTCAATTTAAGGGGCCTTATTGGCATGGGAATGTTAACATTGCCAAAGCAAGTGAAGTAGATATTAAACCAAAGTGAAATAAACAATAACATTTTACAGTAAACATTACACTCACAGAAGTTTACAAAATAATAAAGACATTACAAATGTCATATTATGTACATATACAATGTTGTAACAATGTACAAATGGTTAAAGTACACAAGGGAAAATAAATAAACATAAATATGGGTTGTATTTACAATGGTGTTTGTTCTTCACTGGTTGACCTTTTCTTGTGGCAACAGGTCACAAATCTTGCTGCTGTGATGGCACACTGTGATATTTCACCCAGCAAACATGGGAGTTCATCAAAATCGGGTTTGTTTTCGAATTCTTTGTGGATCTGTGTTATCTGAGGGAAATACGTGTCTCTAATATGGTCATACATTGGGCAGGAGGTTAGGAAGTGCAGCTCAGTTTCCACCTCATGTTGTGGGCAGTGTGCACCAAGCCTGTCTTCTCTTGAGAGCCAGGTGTGCCTACGGTGGCCTTTCTCAATAGCAAGGCTATGTCTCTCTCTCTCCCTGTCTCTTCTCTCTCCCTGTCTCTTCTCTCTCCCTCTCTCTTCTCTCTCCCTCTCTTCTCTCTCTCTGTCTCTTCTCTCTCCCTGTCTCTTCTCTCTCTCCCTGTCTCTTCTCTCTCCCTGTCTCTACTCTCTCCCTGTCTCTTCTCCCTCCCTGTCTCTTCTCTCTCCCTGTCTCTTCTCTCTCCCTGTGTCTTCTCTCTCCCTGTGTCTTCTCTCTCCCTGTCTCTTCTCTCTCCCTGTGTCTTCTCTCTCCCTGTGTCTTCTCTCTCCCTGTCTCTTCTCTCTCCCTGTCTCTTCTCTCTCCGGCTCTCTCTCCCTCCCTGTCTCTTCTCCCTCCCTGTCTCTTCTCTCTCCCTGTCTCTTCTCTCTCCTTGTCTCTTCTCTCTCCGGCTCTCTCTCCCTCCCTGTCTCTTCTCCCTCCCTGTCTCTTCTCTCTCCCTGTGTCTTCTCTCTCCCTGTCTCTTCTCTCTCCGGCTCTCTCTCCCTCCCTGTCTCTTCTCTCTCCCTGTCTCTTCTCTCTCCCTGTCTCTTCTCTCTCTCTGTCTCTTCTCTCTCCCTGTCTCTTCTCTCTCCCTGTCTCTTCTCCCTCCCTGTCTCTTCTCCCTCCCTGTCTCTTCTCTCTCCCTGTGTCTTCTCTCTCCCTGTCTCTTCTCTCTCCGGCTCTCTCTCCCTCCCTGTCTCTTCTCTCTCCCTGTCTCTTCTCTCTCCCTGTCTCTTCTCTCTCTCTGTCTCTTCTCTCTCCCTGTCTCTTCTCCCTCCCTGTCTCTCCCTCCCTGTCTCTTCTCTCTCCCTGTCTCTTCTCCCTCCCTGTCTCTTCTCTCTCCCTGTCTCTTCTCTCTCCCTGTCTCTTCTCCCTCCCTGTCTCTTCTCTCCCTGTCTCTCTCTCCCTGTTTCTTCTCTCTCTCCCTGTCTCTTCTCTCTCTCCCTGTCTCTCCCTCCCTGTCTCTTCTCTCTCTCCCTGTCTCTCACTGCCTGTCTCTTCTCTCTCCCGGTCTCTTCTCTCTCTCCCTCCCTGTCTCTTCTCTCCCTGTCTCTTCTCTCTCCCTGTCTCTTCTCTCTCTCCCTGTCTCTCACTGCCTGTCTCTTCTCTCTCCCTGTCTCTTCTCTCTCTCCCTCCCTGTCTCTTCTCTCCCTGTCTCTTCTCTCTCCCTGTCTCTTCTCTCTCTCCCTGTCTCTCACTGCCTGTCTCTTTCTCTCTCCCTGTCTCTTCTCTCCCCATCTGTCTCTCTCTCCCTCCCTGTCTCTTCTCTCCCTGTCTCTCTCTCCCTGTTTCTTCTCTCTCTCCCTGTCTCTTCTCTCTCTCCCTGTCTCTCCCTCCCTGTCTCTTCTCTCTCTCCCTGTCTCTCACTGCCTGTCTCTTCTCTCTCCCTGTCTCTTCTCTCTCTCCCTCCCTGTCTCTTCTCTCCCTGTCTCTTCTCTCTCCCTGTCTCTTCTCTCTCTCCCTGTCTCTCACTGCCTGTCTCTTTCTCTCTCCCTGTCTCTTCTCTCCCCATCTGTCTCTCTCTCCCTCCCTGTCTCTTCTCTCCCTGTCTCTTCTCTCTCCCTGTCTCTTCTCTCTCCCTGTCTTTTTTTCTCTTACTCTCTTCTGCGTATTTACTGTACAGTAAATGTGCTGTATGGTGGACCCCCTGCTACTGTGCTGGAGAGGAGGATGAGAGGGCTGAGAGGGGGGTGGAAGGAGGGAGGGGGAGAGAGGCGTAGTGTGTGGTCTGTTGCCAAAAGTGCTGAATAACCCGAAAGAGTGGCACTCAAAGAAGCCCCAGTCTGGCCAGAAACACAATACACTGGCCTCCTGATTGAGAGAGGTTAAATGTGGAAGACACATTTTGGTTGAACGCAGTCAGTTGTGCAACTGACCTCTTACTGACTAGATATCCTCTTTCCTTTCCCTTTCCACACAAGAGTCTGACTTGACTGACTGGGAAACAGACTGGATGATACAGTACTACTCAGAGGTAAGAGTGTGAGCTCTATAAACAGAGCATTTCACACTAAGCTGAGCCGAACCGAGCTGAGCCGAGCCGAACCGAGCTGAGCCGAGCTAAACCGAGCTGAGCCGAGCCGAACCGAGCCGAGCCAAACCGAACTGAACCGAGCCAAACCGAACTGAGCCGAGCTAAACCGAGCTGAGCCAAGCCTAACCGAGCTGAGCTGAGCCGAACCGAGCTGAGCCGAGCCAAACCGAACTGAACCGAGCCAAACCGAACTGAGCCGAGCTAAACCGAGCTGAGCCAAGCCAAACCGAGATGAGCCGAACCGAGCTGAGCCGAGCTAAACCGAACTGAGCCAAGCCAAACCGAACTGAGCCGAGCTAAACCGAGCTGAGCCGAGCCGAACCGAGCTGAGCCGAGCCGAACCGAGCTGAGCCAAGCCAAACCGAGCTGAGACGAGCCGAACCGAACTGAGCCGAGCTAAACCGAACTGTACTAAGATGGCCTGTTATTGGAACCGTTCTGAAACGGACAATGTGAAAATAAATGATCTGAGCCAGAACAGTCTGGTTTGGGTCGGCAGGATAGTGTGAGACAGTGGAGTGATAACGCCTCCAAAAGGCTGTGTGAAGAAAGAGTCAAGTACTGATTGGAGAGCGAAAATCAATATCTAAGGTTGCTGACTGGTCATACAGTATTTGCCCTAAAATATTACCCTTTCCCCAGCAAAGATAAAAAACCACGGTGGTATTTTCATCCCCAGTAAAACACTGAGCATGAGTACCAAATTGCACCCCATTGTCACGTTCTGACCATAGTTCTTTTGTAATTTCTTTGTTTTAGTGTGGTCAGGGTGTGAGTTGGGTGGGTTATCTATGTTTTGTGTTTCTATGTTGGGTTTGTCATTTGGCCTGATATGGTTCTCAATCAGAGGCAGGTGTTTGTCATTGTCTCTGATTGGGAACCATATTTAGGTAGCATGTTTTGTCTTTTGGTTTGTGGGTGTTTGTCTTCCGTGTCAGTGTTTGTCGCCACGCGGTACTGTTTCGTTTGTTCACTTTGTTTATTATTTTGTTCCAGTGCTCAGTTTTGTTTATTAAAAAGACATGAACATTTACCACGCTGCGCTTTGGTCCGATCCTTCTACCACCACAGACGATCGTTACACCCATTCCTTATATAGTGCACTACTTTTGAAGTAGTGCACTATATAGGGAATAGGGTGGTTTACTACTTTTGAAGTAGTGTACTATATAGGGAATAGGGTGGTTCACTACTTTTGAGGTAGTGCACTATATAGGGAATAGGGTGGTTCACTACTTTTGAAGTAGTGCACTATATAGGGAATAGGGTGGTTCACTACTTTTGAAGTAGTGTACTATATAGGGAATAAGGTGGTTCACTACTTTTGAAGTAGTGTACTATATAGGGAATAGGGGGGTATTTGGGACGCATTGCCAGTACTGCAGTGTTTTTCTTCTCTAGAATACAGAGAGGACTTGTGCTCTCCTGCCTCCTCTCCTACCTCCTCTCCTGCCTCCTCTCCTACCTCCTCTCCTGCCTCCTCTCCTCTGGGAGTACAGAGCCATTTCCTTCAGTTTATGAAACATAGAAACAGAAACCTCTTTCTCCACACAGGCTACTTTGATCTAGTTAATGTTGGATTAATCATGGAAGTTACCCTACAATGGAGAGAGGATATTCTCACCAAGGCTACACTATTCTTTCTTGTGGTACTCAAACGGACCTCACTACCCACCAAACTTTTCCTCAAGCCATCACTCTTCTGGACCTAGGTTTATTTCATTTACTGTGAAACTAAATATTGGATTTATATAGGATCAGAGAAGTTTGAAAGTTGAGTGGGTTTACAGATTTCTTATTTGGAATGTGTGTGTGTGTGTGTGTGCGTGTGCGTGTGCGTGTGCGTGTGCGTGTGCGTGTGCGTGTGCGTGTGCGTGTTTGTGTTTGTGTTTGTGTTTGTGTTTGTGTTTATGTTTGTGTTTGTGTTTATGTGGAGGGTGGAGGGTAGAACCAAACCACCAATGCACCACCTCCCCACCTGACTTCTCAGTGGGGGAGCCCGGTCGACAGTGCCCCTGGCTTCGCTGCGCCGTCATGTGTTTTAATCAGCCAGTGTCAGATTGGTTTGACAACATTAGGCTGAATAAACTGGCTGTGTTAAATAGCTTTCTGTTTATTCACCCAGAATCCTTCAGAAAGAGCCTGCTCCAGCTAACTCACATGGCAACCAGGCCACAAACCTGTAGTGAACAATATCAAATGCTGAGAAAAGAATAGTGTGGATTTGGGAAGGAGATCACCTCCAGAAAAGACCTCAGAGCAAGATGAGAGACACAAGCTAAATGGACAGTTTATGATACTGGAGTTGCTTTATCTAAGAGACGGGTCACAGGGGTCATTAGTTTCTCCTCATCGTGTCACCAGACCAGGAAAAACTCCTGGCCTTAGTTCTCAAGCTAGTATCTATAGCTAGTATCTACAGCTAGTATCTATAGCTAGTATCTATAGCTAGCATCTACAGCTAGCATCTACAGCTAGTACATACAGCTAGTATCTACAGCTAGTATCTACAGCTAGTATCTACAGCTAGTATCTACAGCTAGTATCTACACCTAGTATCTACAGCTAGTACATACAGCTAGTACATACAGCTAGTACATACAGCTAGTATCTACACTTAGTATCTACAGCTAGTACATACAGCTAGTACATACAGCTAGTATCTGCAGCTAGTACATACAGCTAGTATCTATAGCTAGTATCTACACTTAGTATCTACAGCTAGTACATACAGCTAGTACTTACAGCTAGTACATACAGCTAGTACATACAGCTAGTATCTACACTTAGTATCTACAGCTAGTATCTATAGCTAGTATCTACACTTAGTATCTACAGCTAGTACATACAGCTAGTACTTACAGCTAGTACATACAGCTAGTATCTACAGCTAGTATCTAAAGCTAGTATCTACAGCTAGTACATACAGCTAGTATCTACAGCTAGTACCTACAGCTAGCACATACAGCTAGTATCTATAGCTAGTATCTACACTTAGTATCTACAGCTAGTATCTACAGCTAGTATCTACACTTAGTATCTACAGCTAGTACATACAGCTAGTATCTACAGCTAGTATCTACAGCTAGTATCTACAGCTAGTATCTACAGCTAGTATCTGCAGCTAGTATCTACAGCTAGTATCTACAGCTAGTACATACAGCTAGTATCTACAGCTAGTATCTAAAGCTAGTATCTACAGCTAGTATCTACAGCTAGTACATACAGCTAGTACATACAGCTAGTACATACAGCTAGTATCTAAACTTAGTATCTACAGCTAGAATCTACACTTAGTATCTACAGCTAGTACATACAGCTAGTACATACAGCTAGTACATACAGCTAGTACATACAGCTAGTATCTAAACTTAGTATCTACAGCTAGAATCTACACTTAGTATCTACAGCTAGAATCTACATTTAGTATCTACAGCTAGTATCTACAGCTAGTACATACAGCTAGAATCTACATTTAGTATCTACAGCTAGTATCTACAGCTAGTGTCTACAGCTAGTATCTACAGCTAGTGTCTACAGCTAGTATCTAGAACTAGTATCTACAGCTAGTATCTATAGCTAGTATCTATAGCTAGTATCTAGAGCTAGTATCTACAGCTAGTATCTACAGCTAGTATCTAGAGCTGGTATCTACAGCTAGTATCTATAGCTAGTATCTATAGCTAGCATCTACAGCTAGTACATACAGCTAGTATCTACAGCTAGTATCTATAGCTAGTATCTATAGCTACCATCGACAGCTAGTATCTATAGCTAGTATCTACAGCTAGTATCTATAGCTAGCATCTACAGCTAGTACATACAGCTAGTATCTATAGCTAGTATCTACAGCTAGTATTTATAGCTAGCATCTACAGCTAGTATCTATAGCTAGTATCTATAGCTAGCATCTACAGCTAGTACATACAGCTAGTATCTATAGCTAGTATCTATAGCTAGTATCTACAGCTAGTATCTATAGCTAGTATCTACAGCTAGTATCTACAGCTAGTATCTATAGCTAGCATCTACAGCTAGTATCTACAGCTAGTATCTATAGCTAGCATCTACAGCTAGTATCTATAGCTAGTATCTACAGCTAGTATCTATAGCTAGTATCTATAGCTAGCATCTACAGCTAGTATCCATAGCTAGTATCTACAGCTAGTATCTACGGCTAGTACCTACAGCTAGTATCTACAGCTAGTATCTACAGCTAGTATCTACAGCTAGTACATACAGCTAGTTTCTACAGCTAGTATCTACACTTAGTATCTACAGCTTGTATCTACAGCTAGTACCTACAGCTAGCATCTACAGCTAGTATCTACAGCTAGTATCTACAGCTAGTACATACAGCTAGTATCTACAGCTAGTATCTACAGCTAGTACATACAGCTAGCATCTACAGCTAGTATCTACAGCTAGTATCTACAGCTAGTACCTACAGCTAGTACCTACAGCTAGTATCTACAGCTAGTATCTACAGCTAGTATCTACAGCTAGTACATACAGCTAGTATCTACAGCTAGTATCTAAAGCTAGTATCTACAGCTAGTATCTACAGCTAGTACATACAGCTAGTATCTCCAGCTAGTATCTACAGCTAGTACATACAGCTAGTATCTACAGCTAGTATCTACAGCTAGTACATACAGCTAGTATCTACAGCTAGTATCGACAGCTAGTACATACAGCTAGCATCTTCAGCTAGTATCTACAGCTAGTACCTACAGCTAGTATCTACAGCTAGTACATACAGCTAGTATCTACAGCTAGTATCTAAAGCTAGTATCTACAGCTAGTATCTAAAGCTAGTATCTACAGCTAGTATCTACAGCTAGTATCTACAGCTAGTACATACAGCTAGTATCTACAGCTAGTATCTACAGCTAGTACATACAGATAGTATCTACAGCTAGTACATACAGCTAGTATCTACAGCTAGTGTCTACAGCTAGTATCTATAGCTAGCATCTACAGCTAGTATCCATAGCTAGTATCTACGGCTAGTATCTACGGCTAGTACCTACAGCTAGTATCTACAGCTAGTATATACAGCTAGTATCTACAGCTAGTACATACAGCTAGTATCTACAGCTAGAATCTACATTTAGTATCTACAGCTAGTATCTACAGCTAGTACATACAGCTAGTATCTACAGCTAGTATCTACACTTAGTATCCACAGCTAGTACATACAGCTAGTACCTACAGATAGTACATACAGCTAGTATCTACACTTAGTATCTACAGCTAGTATCTACAGCTAGTATCTACAGCTAGTATCTACAGCTAGTATCTACAGCTAGTATCTATAGCTAGTATCTATAGCTAGCATCTACAGCTAGTATTTTTTAGCTAGTATCTACAGCTAGTATCTACGGCTAGTACCTACAGCTAGTACATACAGCTAGTATCTACAGCTAGTATGTGCAGCTAGTACAAACAGCTAGTATCTACAGCTAGTATCTACAGCTAGTACATACAGCTAGTATCTACAGCTAGTATCTAGAGCTAGTATCTACAGCTAGTATCTATAGCTAGTATCTACAGCTAGTATCTACAGCTAGTATCTACAGCTAGTATCTATAGCTAGCATCTACAGCTAGTATCTATAGCTAGTATCTATAGCTAGTATCTACAGCTAGTATCTATAGCTAGTATCTATAGCTAGTATCTATAGCTAGTACATACAGCTAGTATCTATAACTAGTATCTACAGCTAGTATCTATAGCTAGTATCTATAGCTAGCATCTACAGCTAGTACATACAGCTAGTATCTATAACTAGTATTTCCAGCTAGTATCTATAGCTAGAATCTATAGCTAGCATCTACAGCTAGTACATACAGGTAGTATCTATAGCTAGTATCTATAGCTAGTATCTATAGCTAGTATCTACAGCTAGTATCTATAGCTAGTATCTATAGCTAGTATCTACAGCTAGTATCTACAGCTAGTATCTATAGCTAGCATCTACAGCTAGTACATACAGCTAGTATCTATAGCTAGTATCTACAGCTAGTATCTATAGCTAGCATCTACAGCTAGTATCTATAGCTAGTATCTACAGCTAGTATCTACAGCTAGTATCTATAGCTAGTATCTATAGCTAGCATCTACAGCTAGTACATACAGCTAGTATCTATAGCTAGTATCTACAGCTAGTATCTATAGCTAGCATCTACAGCTAGTATCTATAGCTAGTATCTATAGCTAGTATCTACAGCTAGTATCTATAGCTAGCATCTACAGCTAGTATCTATAGCTAGTATCTATAGCTAGCATCTACAGCTAGTACCTACAGCTAGTATCTACAGCTAGTATCTACAGCTAGTATCTACAGCTAGTACATACAGCCTGTATCTACAGCTAGTATCTACACTTAGTATCTACAGCTTGTATCTACAGCTAGTACATACAGCTAGTATCTACAGCTAGTATCTACAGCTAGTACATACAGCTAGTATCTACAGCTAGTATCTACACTTAGTATCTACAGCTAGTACATACAGCTAGTACCTACAGCTAGCACATACAGCTAGTATCTACAGCTAGTATCTACAGCTAATATCTTCAGCTAATATCTTCAGCTAGTATCTATAGCTAGTATCTATAGCTAGTATCTACAGCTAGTATCTATAGCTAGTACATACAGCTAGTACCTACAGCTAGCACATACAGCTAGTATCTACAGCTAGTATCTACAGCTAGTATCTACAGCTAATATCTACAGCTAGTATCTATAGCTAGTATCTATAGCTAGTATCTACAGCTAGTATCTATAGCTAGTATCTACAGCTAGTATCTACAGCTAGTATCTACAGCTAGTATCTACAGCTAATATCTACAGCTAGTATCTACAGCTAGTATCTATAGCTAGTATCTACAGCTAGTATCTATAGCTAGTATTTACAGCTAGTATCTACAGCTAGTATCTATAGCTAGCATCTATAGCTAGTAAATACAGCTAGTATATACAGCTAGTATCTACAGCTAGTATCTACAGCTAGTATCTACAGCTAGTATCTATAGCTAGCATCTACAGCTAGTATCTATAGCTAGTATCTACAGCTAGTATATACAGTTATTATCTACAGCTAGTATCTACAGCTAGTACATACAGCTAGTATCTATAGCTAGTATCTACAGCTAGTACATACAGCTAGTACATACAGCTAGTACCTACAGCTAGTACATACAGCTAGCATCTACATCTAGTATCTACTGCTAGTACATACAGCTAGTATCTACAGCTAGCATCTATAGTATTGGAATAGTTCCAGTGCAAGCAGCTGACTGTGTAGCAGAGCAGAGCGGAGCAGTCAATCATTAAACAGCTCTTTCTCACCAGATCTCCTAATCTAACACGCAGGCCTCAGACGGCTAGATGAAAGACAGCAGTAGTAGTGGGCTGTGCAATGCTTCCTGCCTTTCAGCTGACATGGAAGACGGATTGACTAAGCTGTTGTGTCTGTCTGTCTGTCTGTCTGTCTGTCTGTCTCACATGCAGATCACAGAGGGAGTCAGCCACATTTCCGCCATTTTAGATGAAAAGGCCAGATGCAGAAGAGTTAGATTTGTCTTTCTTTTTGAGGTCAGATGTCTTCTTCTTCTCTGGTTCTGACTATTCAGTACAGTTTTGTTGTTTCTTCTTCTTAAAAATGACAAATACTGTAGATTTGATCTATTTTATTCTGATTTGATTTATCTTTTAAAGTTGAGTCTAGAGACACATCCACATAGCTGAAGTTTAGTTGAAGCACTACAATCTCCTCTACCTGTGCTGATACCACAGGTAAACTCTCTGAGGTAGAGGTCAAAAGAATGAGACAAGACAAACTCTTTCTCTTCCTCGACATGGACCCAGCAAATGTTTGGCTAGCATTTTAAACTCCAGCCAGAGAGGAAGCACCTTCCCTGGCTTGTACTCTCTCTCTCTCTCTCAATTCAATTTCAATTCAAGGGGCTTTATTGGCATGGGAAACATGTGTTAACATTGCCAAAGCAAATGAGGTAGACAATACACAAAAGTGAAACAAACAAAACGAATTAACAGTAAACATTACACATACAGAAGTTTCAAAACAATAAAGACATTACGAGTGTCATATTAAATATATACAGTGTTGTAACAATGTACAAATGGTTAAAGCACACAAGTTAAAATAAGTAAGCATAAATATGGGTTGTATTTACAATGGTGTTTGTTTTTCACTGGTTGCCCTTTTCTTGTGGCAACAGGTCACAAATCTTGCTGCTGTGATGGCACACTGTGGAATTTCACCCAGTAGATATGGGAGTTTATCAAAATTGGATTTGTTCTCGAATTCTTTGTGGATCTGTGTGATCTGAGCGAAATATGTGTCTCTAATATGGTCATACATTGGGCAGGAGGTTAGGAAGTGCAGCTCGGTTTCCACCTCATTTTGTGGGCAGTGTGCACATAGCCTGTCTTCTCTTGAGAGCCATGTCTGCCTACGGCGGCCTTTCTCAATAGCAAGGCTATGCTCACTGAGTCTGTACATAGTCAAAGCTTTCCTTAAGTTTGGGTCAGTCACAGTGGTCAGGTATTCTGCCACTGTGTACTCTCTGTTTAGGGCCAAATAGCATTCTAGTTTGCTCTGTTTTTTTTGTTAATTCTTTCCAATGTGTCAAGTAATTATCTTTTTGTTTTCTCATGATTTGGTTGGGTCTAATTGTGCTGTTGTCCTGGGGCTTTGTGGGGTGTGTTTGTGTTTGTGAACAGAGCCCTAGGACCAGTTTGCTTAGGGGACTCTTCTCCAGGTTCATCTCTCTGTAGGTGATGGCTTTGTTATGGAAGGTTTGGGAATCGCTTCCTTTTAGGTGGTTGTAGAATTTAACGGCTCTTTTCTGGATTTTGATAATTAGTGGGTATCGGCCTAATTCTGCTCTGCATGCATTATTTGGTGTTCTGCGTTGTACACGGAGGATATTTTTGCAGAATTCTGCATGCAGAGTCTCAATTTGGTGTTTGCCCCATTTTGTGAAATCTTGGTTGGTGAGCGGACCCCAGACCTCACAACCATAAAGGGCAATGGGCTCTATGACTGATTCAAGTATTTTTAGCCAGATCCTAATTGGTATGTTGAAATTTATGTTCCTTTTGATGGCATAGAATGCCCTTCTTGCCTTGTCTCTCAGATCGTTCACAGCTTTGTGGAAGTTACCTGTGGTGCTGATGTTTAGGCCGAGGTATGTATAGTTTTTTGTGTGCTCTAGGCCAACGGTGTCTAGATGGAATTTGTGGTCCTGGCGACTGGACCTTTTTTGGAACACCATTATTTTGGTCTTACTGAGATTTACTGTCAGGGCCCAGGTCTGACAGAATCTGTGCAGAAGATCTAGGTGCTGCTGTAGTCCCTCCTTGGTTGGTGACAGAAGTACCAGATCATCAGCAAACAGTAGACATTTGACTTCGGATTCTAGTAGGGTGAGACCGGGTGCTGCAGACTGTTCTAGTGCCCGCGCCAATTCGTTGATATATATGTTGAAGAGGGTGGGGCTTAAGCTGCATCCCTGTCTCACCCCACGACCCTGTGTGAAGAAATGTGTGTGTTTTTTGCCAATTTTAACCGCACACTTGTTGTTTGTGTACATGGATTTTATAATGTCGTATGTTTTACCCCCAACACCACTTTCCATCAATTTGTATAGCAGACCCTCATGCCAAATTGAGTCGAAGGCTTTTTTGAAATCAACAAAGCATGAGAAGACTTTGCCTTTGTTTTGGTTTGTTTGGTTGTCAATTAGGGTGTGTAGGGTGAATACATGGTCTGTTGTACGGTAATTTGGTAAAAAGCCAATTTGACATTTGCTCAGTACATTGTGTTCATTGAGGAAATGTACGAGTCTGCTGTTAATGATAATGCAGAGTATTTTACCAAGGTTACTGTTGACGCATATTCCACGGTAGTTATTGGGGTCAAATTTGTCTCCACTTTTGTGGATTGGGGTGATCAGTCCTTGGTTCCAAATATTGGGGAAGATGCCAGAGCTAAGGACGATGTTAAAGAGTTTTAATATAGCCAATTGGAATTTGTTGTCTGTATATTTGATCATTTCATTAAGGATACCATCAACACCACAGGCCTTTTTGGGTTGGAGGGTTTTTATTTTGTCCTGTAACTCATTCAAGGTAATTGGAGAATCCAGTGGGTTCTGGTAGTTTTTAATAGTTGATTCTAGTATTTGTATTTGATCATGTATATGTTTTTGCTCTTTATTCTTTGTTATAGAGCCAAAAAGATTGGAGAAGTGGTTTACCCATACATCTCCATTTTGGATAGATAATTCTTCGTGTTGTTGTTTGTTTAGTGTTTTCCAATTTTCCCAGAATTGGTTAGAGTCTATGGATTCTTCAATTACATTGAGCTGATTTCTGACATGCTGTTCCTTCTTTTTCCGTAGTGTATTTCTGTATTGTTTTAGTGATTCACCATAGTGAAGGCGTAGACTCAGGTTTTCCGGGTCTCGATGTTTTTGGTTGGACAGGTTTCTCAATTTATTTCTTAGATTTTTGCATTCTTCATCAAACCATTTGTCATTGTTGTTCATTTTCTTCGGTTTTCTATTTGAGATTTTTAGATTTGATAGGGAAGCTGAGAGGTCAAATATACTGTTAAGATTTTCTACTGCCAAGTTTACACCTTCACTATATCTCTCTCTCTCTCTCTCTCTCTCTCTCTCTCTCTCGCTCTCTCTCTCTCTCGAAATATCTCAACCATTCTAAAAACCCAGGCTGCGTTAGTGAGACAGATCACCATTGTTTTTTTTCTTCTATTGGTAATTCAGAATTAGAATTCAGAATGTGTCCAGTGAAAGGTTCAGGTTCCCTGTACAAGTGAATAGAGTAGTCATTTTTCCTTTGGTATACAGGTAAATGGAAGTTGACTTGAGTAAAAAATCACTTCAGGTGAAGAAAAGAATGTGAGGAATATGTGTGATTATTCAGAAAATATAAATTTGGGGTTTAATCACCAACACATATATCCTGTAGCTACAAACTATTTATTCTGCCCTAGTTTCTGAATAAGTGATACAATATTGTTCAGCAATCTGCTTCTTAATACAGACACAACTTTGCAAATGTGTAAATGAACTCTGACTGGAGAGGGATTGTATCATCTAAGCGCTGTCAACATATCATACCTGAGAGCAGCAAAATAGTGAGCAGATATTCCCCTTTTCTATATAGATTCACACTGGCCTCACATAGTATCTCCTTCTTCCTTTCTCTGTGTCACTCTCTCTGTCACTCTCTCTGTCACTCTCTCTGTCACTCTCTCTGTCACTCTCTCTGTCACTCTCTCTGTCACTTTCTCTCATCTAAAATCTGTAAACAGATCTGCAGAACAAGGTTAGGTAGCTTTCCTGTACAGCTTTGACTACAATTAGTGACACTCTTTTATAAATGACAGTTCTGTGTAGTGACAGAACTCTTTCTCTGGTACTGGTACGAGACAGCCATCAATACTCTCTCCCAGACTGTAATACTGGTACATGACAGCCATCAATACTCTCTCCCAGACTGGAATACTGCTACGAGACAGCCATCAATACTCTCTCCCAGACTGGAATACTGCTACGAGAGCCATCAATACTCTCTCCCAGACTGGAATACTGCTACGAGACAGCCATCAATACTCTCTCCCAGACTGGAATACTGCTACGAGACAGCCATCGATACTCTCTCACAGACTGGAATACTGCTACGAGACAGCCATCAATACTCTCTCCCAGACTGGAATACTGCTACGAGACAGCCATCAATACTCTCTCCCAGACTGGAATACTGCTACGAGACAGCCATCAATACTCTCTCCCAGACTGGAATACTGCTACGAGACAGCCATCAATACTCTCTCCCAGACTGGAATACTGCTACGAGACAGCCATCAATACTCTCTCCCAGACTGGAATACTGCTACGAGACAGCCATCAATACTCTCTCCCAGACTGGAATACTGCTACGAGACAGCCATCAATACTCTCTCCCAGACTGGAATACTGCTACGACTAATAGTTGGAGGTGTGGCCCCAGAGTGGAGAGGAATGTTGTACAGTTTACAGGTGGACTGTTATGTCACAGTACGGGTTGACGCACACAAATATCATTGTGCACACACATACGCATGTGTCCACGCACACACACACACACACACACACACACACACACACACACACACACACACACACACACACACACACACACACACACACACACACACACACACACACACACACACACACACACACACACACACACACACACACACAGACACACACACACACACACGTACACACACACACACACACACACACACACACACCAAGCAATTCAGAAGAAGCACTTTATTAACCAGACACACAGGATTTTGTTGAGACTCAATGCGAATTTTGAGCATTGCTTCTGTAGGTCTGGTCAGCCACATCACAGCAATACAATTTGTGAAAGTTAAGTCTGTAACAGTATGGTGTGTGTAAAGTGTGTTATGATACAGTCCCGGTCTATGAGGTCTGAAGGACAGTTGAAAGACACACTTAGACTCTCTTTGTATTCAGTTGTAAACCTCCATGCGTCTGTTAATAAGTGTCCATTGTTAAGGTGCTTTACAGGATTTGGGCTGTTTTGCTGACAGGGTTTTGTGGAGCTTCGTCAGCAAGTGAGAGTAGAGTAGTGCATTCCTGCATTCCTTCCACAAGGGGGCGACATCATAATTACAGATGTATAGACGACGCATGTTTGGTAGAGTAGGTTCACTCTCATATAAATCACACAGACATTATTGTGTGTCACACACAGACACACACACACACACACGATATCGCTCTGTCCTTTTTTCAATGGTAAACAGTATTTCTGTATCCTAAGAAATCACATCAACATGTTTGGGTTTTCTTCATATATTTCTGAGTGAATAATAAGGAAAAGGCTATATTGACATTCCTGACCTGCAAAACGATATTTAATTTTAGAATTGGTCGAAATTAGGTTAAGGTTATGGTATGGGTTAGGATTAGGTTCAAGGGTTTGGTTAAAGTTAGGGTGAGTCCATTTACAGGTCAGAAGTGTCCTTTTAACCTCTCCAGAATGCTAGGTCTTGTCTGTTTCTACCTCTCTCTGCTGCCCAAGTCACCTGATTTCCTGTCTTCCTGTCTTCCTGTCTTCCTGTGTCTTCCTGTCTTCCCGTCTTCCAGTCTTTGTGTCTTCCTGTCTTTGTGTCTTCCTGTCTTCGTGTCTTCCTGTCTTCCTGTCTTCCTGTCTTCCTGTCTTCCTGTCTTCCTGTCTTCCTGTCTTCCTGTCTTCCTGTGTCTTCCTGTCTTCCTGTGTCTTCCTGTCTTCCTGTGTCTTCCTGTCTTCCTGTCTTCCTGTCTTTGTTTCTTCCTGTGTCTTCCTGCTTTCCTGTCTTCCTGTGTCTTCCTGTTTTCCTGTCTTCCTGTCTTCCTGTGTCTTCCTGTTTTCCTGTCTTCCTGTGCAGTATGTACCTCACAAGGGTGTAATCTGCTCTGTCCCGAGTGGGGATAAACTCACAACTTTCTCCACAAAAAACACAAGCAACTCAAAGCCAACCGTATGTCACTAAACACACTGTATCTTGGCAGAGGAAGATGTGCAAGCAGCAGGCCGGCTGTATCTGTGGGCAGCACATGTCATGTAGGGGGAATCCACCACACCAGAGTCTGTTGTCTCAGTGTTGTCAGCCTGTCCAGAGTGTGATGCAACACAGAGACACAGAGCTGTAGTAGTAAGGGTCTGCTTCTCATTAAAACAGATAGGGAAACAGCAAGGGTGGCCAACCATCTACTCTTGAGTGCAAGCTTTTGTTCCAGCCCTACACTCCTCTCACTCCCCCTTCAGTCCCCTCTCTGTCCCTTCTCAGTCCCCTCTCTTTCCCCTCTCTGTCCCCTCTCTGTCTCTTCTCAGTCCCTTCTCTGTCCCTTCTCTGTCCCTTCTCTGTCCCCTCTCTGTCCCCTCTCTGTCCCCTCTCTGTCCCCTCTCTGTCCCCTCTCTGTCCCCTCTCTGTCCCCTCTCAGTCCCCTCTCAGTCCCTTCTGTCCCCCTTCAGTCCCCCTTCAGTCCCCCCTCTGTCCCTTTCTGTCCCTTCTCAGTCCCCTCTCTGTCCTCTTTAGTCCCCTCTCTGTCTCCTCTCGGTCCTCTCTCTGTCCCCTCTTTGTCCCCTCTCAGTCCCCGCTCTGCCCTCTCCTGACTGGGCAGCCTGCCTCACAGAGACCCATTCACCCTGTAGACCACGGGAGCCTCCTCTCCTCACACACTGGAGTCAATGAAAGTCCTGCCGCCCCCTCCCTCCCCTTCCCCCTTCCTCTCTAACTCTATCCCTCCCTCCCTCTTTTCCTTACCTCCCAGTTGTCATAGATACATACCCCACCCTTACCTCCTGCCCTACCTTAAAGTGCTCAAACATACCTCACCTCACCCCACCCTTACCCCTCCCTCCCTCCACCTATACCTCCTAGTTCTCATACCTACATACCCCACTCTTACCCCCTGTCCCTTTACCACTCATTTCCCTCCCTCCCTCGCTCCCTTCCCTTCCCTCTCCCCTCCCTTCCCTCTCCCCTTCCTTCCCGACCTCCGGTACTCAGTCTTCATTCCCGACCCCAACCTTACCCCCCGGCCGCCTTACCTACCACCCTTCCTCCTTCCACCCCGCTAACACCCACCCACCCCTCCCTCTTTTCCCCACTGCCCTGCCATCTCACTGCATTCCTCACTAGGTCATACAGCGCTCCATTGTGTGAGCGGGGCAGTGGGATGGAGAGCACACAGTCAGAGCACTCACACACCAAACCCAGGATAACCACTGGAATCACCTTAAGATTCCTCAAATGGAAGCAAGCAGGTCTTCTTTTACCTCTCCCCCCTCCTCCTATCCTCTCTCCCTGCCTACCTCCCTCCCCCCCATCCACACACCCTCTCCCTACCTCCCTCCCTCCCATCCTCTCTCCCTCCCTCCCTCCCACCCTGTCTCCCGCCCTTCCACCCTCCCTCTCTCCCTCCTTACCTCCCTCCCATCCTCTTTCCCTCCCTACTTATCTCCCACCCTCTCTATCCTCCTCTCCCTCCCTACCTCCCTCTTATCCACCCTCCCTCCTAGCCTCTCTCCCTCCCTCCCACCCTCTCTCCCCCCCTACCTCCCTCTTGCTTCCGTCCCTCCACTCACACTTCCACTTCTGTTGGATGCCGGCCATCGTCAACAAGACTTCTCCTTCTCCTCCTCTCAATCACTGTGTTTCTATTCAACCTAAACAACCAACAACTCAAAAATGGGGCATTGATGAGGAAAGCAGAGGATGGGGGGGGTATTATGAAATTGTGCTCCTGGAGAGAGAGAGAGAGAGAGAGAGAGAGAGAGAGAGAGAGAGAGAGAGAGAGAGAGAGAGAGAGAGAGAGAGAGAGAGAGAGAGAGAGAGAGAGAGACATACTGCCTGTCACGCCCTGACCTTAGAGAGCCTTTTTATGTCTCTATTTGGTTTGGTCAGGGTGTGATTTGGGGTGAGCATTCTATGCTTTGTTTTCTATGTTTCTTTATTTCTATGTTTTGGCCGGGTATGTTTCTCAATCAGGGTCAGCTGTCTATCGTTGTCTCTGATTGGGAATCATACTTAGGTAGCCCTTTTTCCCTCCTTTCAGTGTGGGATGTTGACTTGTGTTAGTGGCACTTAGCCCTCGTAAGCTTCTCGGTTGTTTATTTTGTTTCTTGTTTTGTTGCCGTCATTAAATAATAAAGGTAAATGTACGCTCACCACGCTGCACTTTGGTCCTCTTCTTTCTTTCGACGGCCGTGACACTGCCATCCGTTCTTCTTGCTAACATGCATTCATTGGAAAATAAAATTGATGACCTACGAGTAAGATTATCCTACCAATGGGACATCAAACACTGTAACATCTTATGTTTCACCGAGACGTGGCTGAACGAAGATACGGACAATATAGAGCTAGTGGGATTTTCCATGCACTGGCAGAACAGAGACGCTACCTCTGGTAAGACGAGGGGTGGGGGTGTGTGTCTATTTGTCTATAACAGCAGATGTGCGATGCCTAATATTAAAGAAGTCTCGAGGTATTGCTCGCCTGAGGTAGAGTACCTTATGATAAGCTGTAGACCACACTATCTACCAAGAGAGTTCTCATCTATATTATTTGTAGCCGTCTATTTACCACCACAGAACGAAGCTGGCACTAAGACCGCACTCAACCAACTCTATGCCATAAGCAAAGAAGAAAATGCTCACCCAGAAGCGGTGCTCCTAGTGGCCGGGGACTTTAATGCAGGCAAACTAAATCAGTTTCACACATTTTTTACCAGCATGTTACATGTGCAATCAGAGGAAATAAAATCCTAGACCACCTTTATTCCACACACAGAGATGCTTACAAAGCTCTCCCTCGCCCTCCATTTGACAAATCTGACCATAATTATATCCTCCTTATTCCTGCATGCTAGCAAAAACTAAAGCAGGAAGAACCAGTGACTCGCTCAATACAGAAGTGGTCAGATGACACAGATACTACACTACAGGACTGTTTTGCTAGCACAGACTGGAATATGTTCCCGGGATTCATCCAATGGCAATGAGGAGTACACCACCTCAGTCATCGACTTCATCAGTAAGTGCATCAATGACGTCATCCCCACAGTGACTGTACGTACATATCCCAACCAGAAGCCATGGACAACAGGCAACATCCGCATCGAGCTAAAGGCTAGAGCTGCCACTTTCAAGGAGCGGGAGACTAATCCGGACATTTATAAGATATCCCGCTATGCCCTCAGACGAACCATCAAACAAGCAAAGCGTCAATAAAGGATTAAGATCGAATCCTACCACACCGGCTCTGATGCTCGTCGGATGTGGCAGGGCTTGAAAACTATTACGGACTAAAAGGGAAACCCAGACGCGAGCTGCCCAGTGACGCAAGCCTACCAGACGAGCTAAATGCCTTTTATCCTTACATCGAGGCAAGCAACAGTGAAGTATGCACGAGAGCACCAGCTGTTCTGGATGACTGTGTGATAACGCTCTCGGTAGCCGATGTGAACAAAACCTTTAAACAGGTCAACATTCACAAAGCCACAGGCCAGATGGATTACCAGGACGCATACGCTGATCAACTGTCAAGTGTCTTCACTGACATTTTCAACCTCTCCCTGACCAAGTCTGTAATACCAACATGTTTCAAGCAGACCACCATAGTCCCTGTACCAAAGAAAGCGAAGGTAACCTGCCTAAATGATTACTGCCCAGTGGCACTCACGTCGGTAGCCATGAAGTGCTTTGAAAGGCTGGTCATGGCTCACATCAACAGTATCCTCCCGGACACCCTAGACCCACTCCAATTCGCATACCGCCACAACAGATGACGCAATCTCAATCACACTCCACACTGCCCTTTCTCACCTGGACAAAAAGAACATCTATGTGAGAATGCTGTTCATTGATTACAGCTCAACGTTCAACACCATAGTGCCCACAAAGCTCATCGCCAAGCTAAGAACTCTGGGACTAAACACCCTCTGCAACTGGATCCTGGACTTCCTGACGGGCCGTCCCCAGGTGATAAGAGTAGGCAACAACACGTCTACCACGCTGATCCTTAACACTGGGGCCCCTCAGGGGTGTGTACTTAGTCCCCTCCTGTATTCCCTGTTCATCCACGACTGCGTGGTCAAACATGACTCCAACACCATCATTAAGTTTGCTGATGACACAACAGTGGTAGGCCTGATCACCGACAATGATGAGACGGCCTATAGGGAGGAGGTCAGAGAACTGGCAGTGTGGTGCCAGGACAACAACCTCCCCCTCAATGTGAGCAAGACAAAGGAGCTGATCGTGGACTACAGGAAAAGGCGGGCCGAACAGGCCCCCATTAACATCGACAGGGCTGTAGTGGAGCGGGTCAAGAGTTTCAAGTTCCTTGGTGTCCACATCACCAACAAACTATCATGGTCCAAACATACCAAGACAGTCGTGAAGAAGGCACAACAAAACCTTTTCCCCCTCAGGAGACTGAAAAGATTTTGCATGGGTGTCCAGATCCTCAAAAGGTTCTACAGCTGCACCATCTAGAGGATCCTGACCAGTTGCATCACTGCTTGGTATGGCAACTGCTCGGCATCTGACCGTAAGGCGCTACAGAGGGTAGTGCGAATAACCCAGAACATCACTGGGGCCAAACTTCCTGCCATCCAGGACCTTTACAATAGGCGGTGTCAGAGGAAAGCCTATAAAATTGTCAGAGACTCAAGTCACCCAAGTTATAGACTGTTTTCTCTGCTACCGCACGCCAAGTCTAGGACCAAAAGGCTCCTCAACAGCTTCTACCCCCAAGCCAGTAGACTGCTGAACAATTCATAAAATCACCACCGGACATAATGGAGCCCATGGCCGGTCATAGATCACTGCTAACCTGCTGGGGATCCTTTCTTCATCCTTTACAGGGAGATAAAGAGTGAATGATAGAAAACTGTACAATGTACAGACTCAGTGAGCATGGCCTTGCTATTGAGAGAGGCCGCCATAGGCAGACCTGGCTCTCAACAGACTCAGTGAGGATAGCCTTGCTATTGAGAGAGGCCACCATAGGCAGACCTGGATCTCAAGAGAAGACAGAATATGTGCCCACTGCCCACAAAATGAGGTGGAAACTGACCTGCACTTCCTAACCTCCTGCCAATTGTATGACGATATGAGATACACATTTCCCTCAGATTACAAGGATCCCAAAATAATTTGAAAACACATCCAATATTGACAAGCACCCATATGTGTTATGCAAAATACCGCAGTGTGCAAATCATCGCAGCAAAATGTCTGTGGCCACAAGAAAAGGACAACCAGTGAAGAACAAACAGCAGTAAATAAAAAGCAATCAAATCCAGGCTCCTACTGGAGCCAACACACCTAACCTTATCATAAATGAAGAGCAGAATTAGACCGATACCCGCTAATTATAAACATCCAGATTTATTCAAAAAAACAGCGCAAACTGGAATGCTATTTGGCCCTAAACAGAGAGTACACAGTGGCATAATACCTGACCACTGTGACTGATCCCAAATTAGTGAGCATAGCCTTGCTATTGAGAAAGACGCCGTAGGCAGACCTGCCTCTCAAGAGCAGACAGGCAATGTGCACACTGCCCACAAAATGAGATGGAAACTGAGCTGCACTTCCTAACCTCCTGCCAAATGTATGACCATATTAGAGACACATACAGTTGAAGTCGGAAGTTTACATACACCTTAGCCAAATACATTTGAACTCAGTTTTTCACCTTTCCTGACATTTACTCCCAGTAAAAATCCCCTGTCTTAGGTCAGTTAGGATCACCACTTTATTTTACGAATGTGAAATGTCAGAATAATAGTAGAGAGAATGATATATTTCAGCTTTTATTTCTTTCATCACATTCCCAGTGGGTCATAAGTTGACATACACTCAATTAGTATTTGGTAGCATTGCCTTTAAATTGTTTAACTTGGGTCAAACGTTTTGGGTAGCCTTCCACAAGCTTCCCACAATATGTTGGGTGAATTTTGAATTTTGGCCCATTCCTCCTGACAGAGCTGGTGTAACTGAGTCAGGTTTGTAGGCCTCTTTGCTCGCCTTTTTCGGTTCTGCCCACCGTATTTCACTTGCTTTGGTAATGTAAACAAATGTTTCCCATTGTCAATAAAGTCCTTTGGTTTTAGAAGTGGGGAGGGACATTTTTTATTTATTTTTTATCCTGTCGGATAAACACTCAACAGCCTACCTGACCGCTCGGAGGCGTCAGAATCACATTCCAATGGTAAACCTAGGATGTACAAAAATGCAATTTCAGGTCCTCCCCGTCCCTAGAGAAAGTTGCTCCCCTGGAATTCAGAGAGAGAGAGGGAGGGAGGGAGAAACCAAATCCAATCCAAGTTTCAGTGTTAGTTGCCTCCAAGCGAGCATAGAAGTTATTTAGCTCGTCTGGTAGGCTCGTGTCACTGGGCTGCTCGTGGATGTGCTTCCCTTTGTAATCTGTAATAGTTTGCAGGCCCCGCCACATCTGACAAGTGTCTGAGCCGTTGTAGTACGATTCGATCTTAGTCCTGTATTGCCGCTTTGCCTGTTTAATGGTTCGTCGGAGGGCATAGCAGGATTTCTTATAAGCTTCCGAGTTAGAGTCCTGCTCCTTGAAAGCAGCAGCTTTAGCTCAGTGTGTGTGTGTGTGTGTGTGTGTGTGTGTGTGTGTGTGTGTGTGTGTGTGTGTGTGTGTGTGTGTGTGTGTGTGTGTATGCATGTGCAATATAAAGTGGTACAGTGTGTGTGTGTAATATAAAGTGGTACAGTGTGTATATATATATATATTATAACCCTTTAGTTCCCCTACACCACTACAGACAGTGTAGTGATACTACAGATATCCCAGAGGAAGTAGTTCTCTCTCTCTCTTTTTCTGTCTCTCTCTTTTTCTCTCTCGCTCTCTTTTTCTCTCTCACTCTCTTTTTCTCTCCCGCTCTGTCTGTCTGTCTGTCTGTCTGTCTGTCTCTCACACACACTCACACTCACACTCACGATTCTTGGCTGGGAGCTGAAACACTGGAACTATAAGCAGCACATTCCACCAGTAGGAAGCAGTAGACCCTGCCTGTCTTGCTCTATTATGCAATGTCAATTCTATACACCAGCGCCATCATTTCCTGACAAAAACTACCTGGTTTTATGGTGGGTTTTCTCTTGGAATAGACATTGAAATATGTTGGAAATGACACTGCAGCAAGCTCAGATACATATCTGAAACATACAGCACTATTTCCCATAAACTACGTCTTTCAAGGGATTCTACTGTACACACAGAGAAGCACCTAGTTCTCTGCGTATTGAAATAATAATTACATTATTGGGTTGTGTGTGTGTGTGTGTGTGCAATATAAAGTGGTACAGTGTGAATATATATATATATTATAACCTTTTAGTTCCCCTACACCACTACAGACAGTGTAGTGATACTACAGATATCCCAGAGGAAGTAGTTCTCTCTCTCTCTCTCTCTCTCTCTCTCTCTCTCAAATTCAAATTCAAGCTGCTTTATTGGCATGAAAAACATTGTGTTAATATTGCCAAAGCAACAATGTATACAATATACATTGTAATAAAAAATAAAAAAAATAAACTATAACTAACTTATAACTAAATAACGGTCATCTTCACCATTACATCGGTACTAAAAACTACTATCATCATTACCACCACTACCACCACCACCATCATTAAACTGCTATCATTACCATTACCACCCATACCACTACTATCATCATTACCACTACTACCACCACCACCATCACTAAACTGCTATCATTACCATTACCACCCATACCACTACTATTTGGAATGATAAACAACAATAATAATAGTAATAACAATAACAGTAATAACAATAACAGTCATAATAAGTAAGTTACTGCTTACTATGCAGATGTTATTATTCAGTGTCCCTCAGGCTATGGCAGGCAAATACATATTTGGCTGCAAGAGGAGCCATTGCTCCTTCGCCCATGAGTATTTTTAGTTTTTCCTCTGGGTTTAATAAGTAAAAATTTGGAATGAATGTAGTCATTTCTGTGAATAATGAATCTCTTGGTGAGGAATATTTATCACAGTAAAGGAGAAAGTGCATCTCTGTTTCTACCTCCCCTGTCGTGCAGTGACCACATACACGCTCCTCTTTGGGTAGCCATGTCTTTTTATGTTTGCCGGTCTCTCTCATGAAACATACAGCACTATTTCCCATAACCTATGCTCAAAGTACTATTGTATCGTACACCAATCATATGCTGTTAAATATACGTAGGGTGCACCACTTCAAGTTAAAAGGTGGAGAATTGGGAAATAGCTAGTTATTATTATTACATAGCTAGGTATTCCATTGTTTTCATGTGAACGTCATTATATGAAAGAAAAAAAAAAGAGTTTAATGTCATTCATCACTATCATCTTACGGAACAACAATGACTGGCTTGATTTACACTGATTTGTTGTCTACACTAACTATCTCCAGGGATATGAATGTGACAGTAAGTGGTTTTTGTCTTTTACTTGTGATTGACAGTTTACAACACAGAAATATGACACCTGTTCAATCCTACTTCTCGAGGACTCGAGATAAATAAATTCTACTTCTTGAGGATTCATGAAAAATAAATCCTACTTCTCGAGGACTCAAGATAAATAAATCCTACTTCTCGAGGACTCAAGATAAATAAATTCTACTTCTTGAGGATTCATGAAAAATACTTGAGTTGGCAGTTTTCTTTTGTGAAAATGAATGTCAGTGGCTGTCTGTCATTGTCTCTGCTGGGCTGTAGGTTTAGTAGTTCTCTGACTCAGAAAAGCTCTTTGATTTTTCTCCATAATGTATACATGTCATTTAGAGATGATTGTGCAAGGAGCTCAAAATAAGTCAGTCAGTTAGTACAGCCTTCCTTTTTAGCCGAGCGCTGAACGGTTGAATAGCAGGCAGCCACTGGCTGAAGACACGAGCGACACAGAGTAGCTTCAAGGAAATAGGCAGCTCCTTTACCAACTTAATGGCATGTTTTCTGTTTTTCGTTCAGGATGTCTGTCATCTGCTACACTGGCAGGCTTTAACCTCACCATTTATAAACAGCTCTTGGTGATTGGTCGATGAAACGTCTGGCATGCAGTATGTTGACCCTATTATCAAACAGTATACTAGCTTCATTCAATGAGTGTGTAGCCAGTCGGCCAATAGCATTAAGTGTTTTATTAATATTCCCTCAGGTTGAGTAAAGCCTGATCTGAGGTGAATTAGGGTGGTTACTGTGAACGCTTAATGTGTACAGTAGTCTATACACTCTTTGTGTCTCTGTAAGGGTTCACCCATTAACACACTGTGCCAGTCAGTCAGCCAGCCAGTCAGCCAGTTAGCCAGCCTTGTAATCACTACCAAATGTAGGTGTGGTATCTTAAACCCTGCAGTCCTCTTTGACGTTGACTTATCTTTTGATGAATAATTATCTGGTAGCCGAAGCTGTCCTTTGATTTTTTTTTTAACAGTCTAATTGATGGGTTCAGTGAGGTTGATTTTTTTTTTTTTACAGTTTAATTGATGGGTTCAGTGAGGATATAGAAATACGTCTAGTGCTTCTACTAAAGAGGGGCACTAATATCAGAGATGCAGATGAAGCTACACATCTGACCTTGTACGGTGTATCTGTTTACATAATCTATATGAGAGAGAGACACAGGAGGAGGGGAGAGAGACAGGAGGAGAGAGACAGGAGGAGAGACAGGAGGAGAGAGACAGGAGGAGAGAGACAGGAGGAGAGAGACAGGAGGAGAGAGAGAGAGAGAGAGAGAGAGAGAGAGAGAGAGAGAGAGAGAGAGAGAGAGAGAGAGAGAGAGACAGGAGGAGGGGAGAGAGACAGGAGGAGAGAGACAGGAGGAGAGACACAGGAGGAGGGGAGAGAGACAGGAGGAGAGAGAGACAGGAGGAGAGAGACAGGAGGAGAGAGAGACAGGAGGAGAGAGACAGGAGGAGAGAGACAGGAGGAGAGAGAGAGAGAGAGAATTAGCGATACAAAATGGTGACATGTGGACAACCCATTTTAAAACACTCTCAACACCGTTCAAATTGACACAAACGCAGAACAACGACAAATTCATGAGAAGTTGAATGGATTAGAAAAAGCTATAACAATCAAAATCCATTGGACTCCCCAATTACTGACCAGGAGCTCTATAAGAAACTTCAGGCCCTCAAATTTAAAAAAGCATGCGGACCTGATGGCATCCTAAATGAGCTGTTCTAACTCACTAGTACAAAATTTCAATTGGCTATATTAAAACTGTTTATTTTGATCCTGAGTGCAGGTTATTTCCCTGACATCTGGTATCAAGGACTCATTACCCCAATCTTTAAAAACGGAGACAAATATGACCCTAACAATTACAGAGGCATTTGTGTGAACAGTAACCTGGGGAAGGTTTTCTGTAGTATTATAAATGTAAGTTCTAAACTTCCTTAATAAGCACAATGTCTTGAGTAGAAAACTAATTGGATATATACCAAAACATCGCGCAACTGATCATATTTACACCCTACACACCCTGATAGATAAGCATATCCACCAAAATAATACCAAAATATGCGCTTGCTTTATCGAATTCCAAAAAAGCATTTGATTCTATTTGGCATACAGAACTGTTCTACAAAGTTATTGAAAGTGGTGTAGGGGGTAAAACATATGACATAATTAAATCAATATACTGTCAATATAAATCAATATCACTATACTGACAATACGTGCAGCATTAAAATTGGCAAGAAAATAACAGAATTCTTTAACCAGGGGCAGGGCCTTCATCAGGGTTGTAATCTGAGCCCTGCACTCTTCAATATTTACATCAACTAATTGGCCACTATTCTAGAAAAATCCTCAGCCCCTGGTGTTAGTCTCCACAAATCAGAGGTCAAATGCCTACTCTTTGCAGATGACCTATGCCTGCTGTCACCCACAGCACATGACCTACATCAGAGCCTGGACCTGCTAGAGCAGTACTGCCAGACCTGGGCCCTGGCAGTAAACCCCAAAAATACTAAAATAATGATTTTCCAGAGAAGATCCAGATCTCATGGAATTAGACCAAAGTTCTCAATTGATACAAAATACTGTATATAGAGTACTGCACACACTACAATTACTTAGGTTTAAAAATAAGCTCAACTGGACACCTTAATGAGGCAGTGAATGAACTGAGAGAGAAAGCACGCAGGGCATTCTACGCCATTAAAAAGCACATTCAAATTGGAATATCTATTAAAATTTGGCTAAAAATAATTGAATATGTAATTGAACCAATTGCACTTTATGGCAGCGAGGTGTGGGGTCCACTTGCAAAACAAGATTTCATCAAATGGGACAAAGACCCCATTGAAACCCTGCATGCAGAGTTCTGTACGATTCTCCTACATGTCCAGAGGAAAACTACAAACAATGCATGCAGGGCAGAATTAGGCCAATATCCACTAATAATAAAAAATAAAAAATAAAAAAAGAGGATTATCATTACCAAGCCCTGCAATGCCAAGAGCTGACCAAAGAAATAGTCCCCTCATCCAGCTGGTCCTGGGGCTGAGTTCACAAACTTGTTCTACTAACACACTGAAGTCTCCTAGTTAGCTGTCTCCTAGCTAGCTGTCTCCTAGCTAGCTGTCTCCTAACTAGCAGTTTCCTAACTAGCGGTCTCCTAGCTAACTGTCTCCTAGCTAGCTGTCTCCTAGCTAGCTGTCTCCTAGCTAGCTGTCTCCTAGATAGCTGCCTCCTAACTAGCGGTCTGCTAGCTAGCTGTCTCCTAGCTATCTGTCTCTTAGCTAGCTGTCTCATAGCTAGCTCCATAAAGCCCTCCTTTCATGCCTTCACCGGAACCCTATGGCAGGAAATTAACTCCATACCTACAGGGTATGTGAATCTCATCATAAGGCGTAACACTGAGCTCTCTCTCACAACAACGACCTGACTTGTTTGGGCCCAGTCTCCAACCATCGCCATCAACTACTGTATATGACATATCTATGGAACCAATGTTTTCAAGGAGCTACTGTACTGTTCGCTGTCATCGTGTGTGAAACTATATTTAGCTAAATATTTGCCAAAACAAAATATAACTGAACCTGCTCTGATGGAAAGTAAGATTGGCTGAGCAGACTTCCTCTGTAGGGTTTTATAGTGTGAGTGTCACGCCCTGACCTTAGAGAGCCTTTTTTATGTCTCTTTTTGGTTCGGTCAGGGTGTGATTTGGGTGGGCATTCTATGTCCTTTATTTCTATGATTTGTGTTTCTATGTTTTGGCCGGGTATGGTTCTCAATCAGGGACAGCTGTCTATCATTGTCTCTGATTGGGAATCATACTTAGGCAGCCCTTTTTCCACACCTGTGATTGTGGGTAGTTGACTTTGTTAGAGGCACTATAGCCCTCGTAAGCTTCACGGTTGTTTATTTGTTTCTTGTTTTGTTTGGCGTCTGTCACACCCTGGCCTTAGTTATCTTTGTTTTCTTTATTATTTTAGTTAGGTCAGGGTGTGACATGGGGGATGTATGTGTTTTTGAATTGTCTAGGGTTTTTGTATGTTTATGGGGCAGTGTTCAGTCTAGGTGTTTGTATGTCTATGGTTGCCTAGATTGGTTCTCAATTAGAGACAGCTGTCTATCGTTGTCTCTGATTGGGAGCCATATTTAGGCAGCCATAGTCATTAGGTAGGTTGTGGGTGATTGTCTATGTCTTTACGTTAGTTGCTTGTGTCTGCACTTTCGTTTTATAGCTTCACGGTCGTTTGTTGTTTTTGTATAGTTTGTCAGTGTTCGTTTCGTGTTCGTCTTCGGTAAATAACTTCTCTGGGGCAGGTGGGACGCAAACGTCCCACCGGCCAATAGCCAGGGAAAATACAGCGTGCCATATTCAAATAACATGATATAAAAATCAAACTTTCATTAAATCACACATGTAAGATACCAAATTAAAGCTACACTCGTTGTGAATCCAGCCAACATGTCAGATTTCAAAAAGGCTTTTCGGCGAAAGCATAAGATGCTATTATCTGATGATAGCACAACAGTAAACAAAGGGAGTAGCATATTTCAACACTGCAAGCACAACACAAAACGCAGAAATAAAATATAAATCATGCCTTACCTTTGATGAAATTCTTTTGTTGGCACTCCAATATGTCCCATAAACATCACAAATGGTCCTTTTGTTTGTGGCCTGCTGGAGGTCATTTTGCAGGGCTTTGGCAGTGCACCTCCTTGCAACAAAGGCGGAGGTAGCGGTCCTGCTGCTGGGTTGTTGCCCTCCTATGGCCTCCTCCACGTCTCCTGATGTACTGGCCTGTCTCCTGGTAGCGCCTCCATGCTCTGGACACTACGCTGACAGACACAGCAAACCTTTTTGCCACAGCTCGCATTGATGTGCCATCCTGGATGAACTGCACTACCTGAGCCACTTGTGTGGGTTGTAGACTCCGTCTCATGCTACCACTAGAGTGAAAGCACCGCCAGCATTCAAGAGTGACCAAAACATCAGCCAGGAAGCATAGAAACTGAGAAGTGGTGTGTCGTCACCACCTGCAGAACCATTCCTTTATTGGGGGTGCTGTGCTAATTGCCTATAATTTCCACCTTTTGTCTATTCCATTTGCACAACAGCATGTGAAATGTATTGTCAATCAGTGTTGCTTCCTAAGTGGACAGTTTGATTTCACAGAAGTGTGATTGACTTGGAGTTACATTGTGTTGTTTAAGTGTTCCCTTTATTTTTTTGAGCAGTGTATATCAAAAGTTACATGTAAATTTACCAAAACATTTCAAACTACTTTTGCCATACAACGTTAGGTATTTTTAAACGTTAATAATCAATTTGAAGACGGGATGATCTGTGTTCAATACAAAAAGAAACCAAACTGACGCAACTTTTTTCAAAACGTGACTCTGTCACGTTCTTTCAAGATCGAACCCAGAAGCAGACCAGGACAAGGAGCGTAGGAAGAAGGTGAGTATTTATTTACAATTAAATGTGAAAGGGTAGATATATCCAGATGGCGTAGCGGGCAGCGGTGGTGAATTGATGAGAGGAAATAGGTGAATCCAATGGAGTAGCGGAATCCTCTGTCAACCAGGCGGGAATGGGGTGAATGATCCAGGTGAGTAACTGAAGGCAAAACAAACGGAGGTAAGTTCAAGGCAAGCAATACGTAAACAAAAACAACAAAACAAATACTATCCAACTTGAGTCTGATACTATGGCACAACATACTGTTCATGGCTAACGATCCGGCAGGGAATGGATGTCAGGTCAGAGTTTTTGAAGGGGAGAGGTGATGATCAGGACAGGTGTGCAGATTACTGATGGGATACAGGTGCGGGTGAACATCAATCTCCCAACAAGCTAATTCGCCCGGCAACCAGACAGGGTGCGTTCCAGGACACCGGAAACACACTCCAGGACAGAAACACAGGCAAACACAGACTCAGGAAGCGGGATTCATGACAGTACCCCCCCTCCGACGAACGCCACCGGGCGGACTACCTGGAGCGCCAGGATGGAGGCGGTAGAAGTCACGAAGCAGATCGTCATCAAGGATCTGACGCCGAGGAATCCAACTCCTCTCCTCTGGACCATATCCTTCCCAATCAACTAAATACTGGTACCCTCGACCCCGCCGTCTGGAGTCCATGATGCGGCGCACCGTGTAGACAGGACCACCTCCGATCATCCGAGGAGGAGGAGGACGAGGAGGAGGAGGCAACAGAGGACTGAGGTGAACCGGCTTGAGACAGGAGACATGAAAAGTGGGATGAACTCTAAGTGTTGCAGGCAACTTGAGTCGAACCACCACCGGATTAATGATTCTCTCCACTACAAACGGCCCAATGAACTTCGGTGACAACTTCCTCGACTCCGTCCGTAGAGGAAGATCCCGTGTAGCCAACCAAACCTTATCTCCAACCGTATAAGCTGGGGCAGGAATCCGACGACGATTCCCCTGGATCTGATACCGGTCAGAAACTCTAAAGAGAGCCTTCCTGGCCCGATGCCAGGTCCGGTGGCAACGACGAATGTGGGTCGGGACAGATGGAACCGAGAGATCCCTTTCCTGAGAAGGAAACAAAGGAGGTTGGTATCCGTAAAGGCATTGGAAGTGGGACATCCCAGTGGCAGATGAAGGAAGGGTATTATGGGCATACTCAACCCAGGGTAATTGAGATGACCAAGAGGTAGGATCAGAGGAGACAAGACAACGCAGCGTGGACTCCATCTTCTGGTTGGCTCTCTCCGCCTGACCATTAGATTGTGGGTGAAATCCAGAAGTGAGACTGACTGTAGCTCCAATGGCCAAACAGAAGGATCTCCAGACAGCAGAGGTAAACTGAGGACCACGGTCAGAAACAATGTCACTGGGCAATCCGTGAACCCTGAAAACCTCCCTAACCAGGATCTCAGACGTCTCCGTAGCCGATGGAAGCTTGGAGAGAGGGACAAAATGAGCAAACTTGCTGAATCTGTCCACAATGGTCAGAATGACCGTGTTCCCAACAGAAGGGGGCAATCCTGTGACAAAATCCAGGGCCAGATGCGACCAAGGTCGCCGAGGAATAGGTAGGGGGTGAAGAAGCCCAGAGCTGGGCCGTTTGGTACTCTTGTTCTGGGCACAAACAGGACATGCGGCAACAAACCTCCGGGTATCTTCTCCCATGGCAGGCCACCAAAATCGTCTGCGCAGTAGCGCCATAGTCCGAGCAACGCCAGGGTGACAAGCTATCTTGCTGGCGTGGGACCACTGAAGAACAGCAGCACGGACCGACTCAGGCACGAACAACCGACCGGGTGGACCGTTACCAGGGCCGAGCTGCGTCTGAAGGGCCGCCATCACATCCTCCTCAATCCTCCAAGTAACGGCTCCCACGACAAGGTTCTGGGGAAGAATCGTCTCAGTCTTGACCCCACTCTCCTCCGTCTTGGAGAACATCCGGGACAAGGCGTCCGCCTTGCCATTCTTCGACCCAGGTCGGAACGTCAGAGAAAAATTGAAGCGTCCAAAAAACAAAGCCCACCTGGCCTGACGGGAGTTGAGACGTTTAGCCGATTGCACGTAAGCCAGATTCTTGTGGTCAGTCCAGACCACAAACGGTTGCTCCGCTCCCTCCAACCAGTGACGCCACTCCTCCAAGGCAAGCTTCACAGCGAGAAGCTCCCGGTTACCCACATCGTAGTTACTTTCAGCTGGAGAAAGACGACAAGAGTAGAAAGCGCAGGGATGGAGTTTACCGTCAGTGGAGCTACGCTGGGACAGGATGGCGCCCACCCCCACATCAGACGCGTCCACTTCAACAACAAACTGACGGGAAGTGTCAGGTTGAGAGAGAATCGGGGCGTTGGTGAATCGACTCTTCAAGTCCAGAAATGCTCGGTCTGCCTCAGGAGTCCAACAGAACCTTCTGGTGCAAGACGTCAAGGCAGTTAATGGAGCGGCCACCCGGCTGTAATCACGGATAAACCTCCGATAGAAGTTCGCAAACCCCAGGAATCTCTGGAGCTGCAATCTCGTACCAGGCTGAACCCAATCCCGAACCGCCCGAACCTTCTCTTGGTCCATCTTGATCTCTCCCCTGGAGATGATGTACCCGAGAAAGGATGTAGTGTGGGCGTGAAAATCACACTTCTCTGCTTTCACAAACAGACGGTTCTCCAATAACCGCTGCAGGACCTGCTTAACATGCTGGATGTGGCTAGAAAGCTCCTTGGAGAAAATCAAGATGTCATCCAGGTAAACGAACACAAACAGACCGATCATATCCCTCAGCACGTCATTCACCAAACATTGGAACACTGCTGGAGCGTTGGAAAGTCCAAACGGCATCACCAGGTACTCGAAATGTCCCATAGGTGTATTGAATCCAGTCAACCACTCGTCCCCCTCTTTGATCCGAACCAGATGAGATCAAGCTTCGTAAACACAGTAGCACCCTGTAAAGAATCGAAAGCGGAGCTCATCAAGGGCAAGGGGTACTTGTTCTTGACCGTAATATCATTCAACCCCCGATAATCAATACACGGTCGAAGAGAGCCATCCTTCTTACTCACAAAAAAAAATCCAGCTCCCAGAGGTGATGACGAGGGACGAATGAGACCTGCAGCAAGAGACTCCTTTATGTAGGTTTCCAGGGCTTCCCGTTCAGGTCGAGAAATACTGTATAACCGTCCCTTGGGAAAGGCAGCTCCAGGGAACAGCTTAATCGTACAATCATAAGGTCGGTGGGGAGGAAGTGACTGAGCTTTCTGCTTACTGAACACCTCACCCAACTCGTGATATGTTTCAGGAACCAGGGACAAATCAGGAGAAGCAGACTCAAAGACCCGACTGGGGACAGCATGAGAACAGGCAGTCCTGAGACAGTTAGCATGGCACTCAATGCTCCAACTAGTTACCTTTCCAGTCACCCAATCGAACGAGGGATTGTGTTCCTTTAGCCAGGGATATCCAAGAACCAGAGGTACATGGGGGGAAGGCAAAATGAAAAAAGAAATAACCTCTGAATGATTCCCCGACAACAACATCTTAACCGGTTCAGTCCTCATAGTGATCCGTGCCAGAACACTGCCGTTCAGAGTGGTTGCTTCAATGGCTTCCGGTAATTGCTCCTTGGAAAGCCCCAGCTGTTCCACTAAGTCGGCATCAATGAAGCTGTCATCGGCACCTGAATCGATGAAAGCGTTAATCGCTAAACTCTGATCCTTATTTATGAGGGTAGCAGGAAAACGAGGTCTGACAGAACTCTTAAGAGGTTGAAACTGGCTCGCTAACAAACCTCCCAAACTTAACGAGCCGAGCAGTTTAACGGGCGCTGAGGACAAACGGAGATGTAATGTCCCGAACTACCACAGTAGAGGCAGCTGTTGGTCTCACGTCTACGTTGGCGCTCGTCCTTAGTTAACCCGTGCCGCCCCACTTGCATAGGTTCAGGATCTGGCGGCCGAACTCCTCCACTTATCCCGTGTGAAGGAAAATGATCAACCCGTTCTGGTCCATCTCCTGACCCGAATGATAACCGAGTCTCAGATTGATTAGATGGACCCCACTTCTTCTCCCTCCTTCTCTCTCGGACTCTATTATCTACCCGGATAGCTAAGGTAACCAAACTATCTAGGTCACTAGGCTCTGGATAGGAGATCAGCTCATCCTTGAGTTGCTCCGACAACCCCTGGTAAAAAAAATCGCTTGTAGTGATTCCTCATTCCAACCACTCTCCACAGCCAATGTCCTGAATTCTATCACAAAGTCTGCCACACTGAGAGTTCCTTGGCGAAGAGAGAACAAACGTTTAGCTGCGTCCTTACCTCGGACTGGATGGTCAAAAAGCTTTCTCATCTCTCCCGTGAACTCCTGATATGAAGACGTGCAGGTTCCCTGTCGTTCCCAAATGGCTGAAGCCCATTCCAGAGCTCTTCCACGCAGCAGTTCAATAACAAAGGCTATCCTAGCCTTATCTGTGGCGTAAGAGTAGGGCTGCAGATCAAAAACTAACCCACATTGCAAAAGAAATGAACGGCATCCTCCCAGATCTCCCTCGTACTTATCCGGTGTCGGAACCTTGGGCTCACGGAAGGAACCCGCTCCCGAATCGGCAGGTGATATGGGTGAAACAGGTGGTAGATGATCCACCGGCAACCTGAGCTGATCCTGGATACTCGTTAATCTATCCGATAAGTTTCGGATCGAACCCGCTATATCATATAGCGCCGTCTTGTGTTGTCCCAACATCTTCCCCTGCTGGGTGATTGCATGGCAAACGGAGTCCAGGTCCGCTGGGTTCATCACTGGCCGGATCGTTCTGTCACGTTCTTTCAAGATCGAACCCAGAAGCAGACCAGGACAAGGAGCGTAGGAAGAAGGTGAGTATTTATTTACAATTAAATGTGAAAGGGTAGATATATCCAGATGGCGTAGCGGGCAGCGGTGGTGAATTGATGAGAGGAAATAGGTGAATCCAATGGAGTAGCGGAATCCTCTGTCAACCAGGCGGGAATGGGGTGAATGATCCAGGTGAGTAACTGAAGGCAAAACAAACGGAGGTAAGTTCAAGGCAAGCAATACGTAAACAAAAACAACAAAACAAATACTATCCAACTTGAGTCTGATACTATGGCACAACATACTGTTCATGGCTAACGATCCGGCAGGGAATGGATGTCAGGTCAGAGTTTTTGAAGGGGAGAGGTGATGATCAGGACAGGTGTGCAGATTACTGATGGGATACAGGTGCGGGTGAACATCAATCTCCCAACAAGCTAATTCGCCCGGCAACCAGACAGGGTGCGTTCCAGGACACCGGAAACACACTCCAGGACAGAAACACAGGCAAACACAGACTCAGGAAGCGGGATTCGTGACAGACTCTCTCCAAAAATGTACTTAATGTGACCCTCATTTACGATAGCCCGACTTCTTCACTACACAAAGGAATAACCTCAACCGATTTCCAAGGACTGGTGACATCCAGTGGATGCAGTAGAAACTGCAAGCAATGTCCATTAGAAATCTGGTGTCTCTAAAAAATTTCATTGAAAAGACAGTGACATCAAAAAAAAACAAATTCTGAATGGTTTGTCCTCAGGGTTTTGCCTGCTACATTAGTTCTGTTATTCTCACAGACATGATTCAAACAGTTTTAGAAACTTCAGAGTGTTTTCTATCCAAATCTACTAATAATATGCATATATTATATTCTGGGGATGAGTAGCAAGCAGTTGAATTTTGGCATGCTATTTTTCCCGAAAGTGAAAAAGCTGCCCCCTGCCCTCAAGAAGATAAAGAGGATGTACTGTTATCACGCTGCGCCTTGGTCCTCCTCTCTTCATTGTTACGACGATCGTGACAGCGTCATTCCATAATAAAAGAAAATGTACGCTCACCACGCTGAACTTTGGTCCTCTTCTTTCGACGGCCGTGACAGTGAGATCCATCTGATGTCCATGTAGGAAAATATCAACTCAGTTGCATTTTGACAGACATAAGTACTGCTAATGAAATACATGTGTAGATGGCAAAATTAAACATGTTAATAATGTCTTAATGTATTGAAATATTGACTATTTCATAAGAAAAAAGTAATTTAAAAATGTCTCTTGCATCAGATGTGTTCATTTTTTTTACAGTTCTAATGTTGAGAACGCATTCACAAGTAGACCACATTCGGGTTTGTTTATTATCCCTTTGGTACTATTTTCACAAGTACGTCATACATGTTCAAGTACGTCATACATGTTCACTACTGTTAGTACGTAACTACAAACTGGGCACACTTGTAGCCAGTATTTTGTAGCCAGTATTTCATTCAAAACCGGTCATTGTGCGTTCATTTGAATTGTAAACATCTCTCGCCACACATCCATTAATTCAAAATATACATTTATTCAAAATATAAGTTTATTCAAAATATACATTTATTCAAAATATAAGTTTATTCAAAATATATGTTTATTTATTGTAAAATGTAATGAGAAGATTTGTTTAATCACCAAAACACAACATGATATAATTTCAATTTACTCGCTTTAACTAGCAGTTAATCATAATAGAAAACAATGTAAGATACTGTATGTGTTTCAAATCGCACTTAGAAGTGCTGAAAGCAATATGCTACAGTACTGTACATTACAGTAGATTACCCAGTTTTCACATTAAGCTATATGTAACCGATGCGAAATGGCTAGTTAGCGGGAAAAACCTTTTGGCACGGCGAATCCAAGCTTGACATTGGTCTGAATTGATGTTGTCGCATGCCTCATCCATGGCCAGAAGTTAGTCCATACACTGAGGTGAATTCCCGGCAGTGAAAGATCCTCATGGCTGCAGGCTACCTGAAGGAAGCTTCTCGTGGCTGTAGGCTACCTGAAGGAAGCTCCTCATGGCTGTAGGCTACCTGAAGGAAGCTCCTCATGGCTGTAGGCTACCTGAAGGAAGCTCCTCATGGCTAGAGGCTTGCTGAAGGAAGCTCCTCATGGCTGCAGGCTAGCTGAAGGAAGCTCCTCAAGGCTGTAGGCTTGCTGAAGGAAGCTCCTCATGGCTGCAGGCTAGCTGAAGGAAGCTTCTCGTGGCTATAGGCTAGCTGAAGGAAGCTCCTCAAGGCTGTAGGCTAGCTGAAGGAAGATCCTCATGGCTATAGGCTAGCTGAAGGAATCTCCTCATGGCTATAGGCTAGCTGAAGGAAGCTTCTCGTGGCTGTAGGCTACCTGAAGGAAGCTCCTCATGGCTGCAGGCTAGCTGAAGGAAGCTTCTCGTGGCTATAGGCTAGCTGAAGGAAGCTCCTCAAGGCTGTAGGCTAGCTGAAGGAAGATCCTCATGGCTATAGGCTAGCTGAAGGAATCTCCTCATGGCTATAGGCTAGCTGAAGGAAGCTTCTCGTGGCTGTAGGCTACCTGAAGGAAGCTCCTCATGGCTATAGGCTAGCTGAAGGAAGCTTCTCGTGGCTATAGGCTAGCTGAAGGAAACTTCTCATGGGTATAGGCTAGCTGAAGGAAGCCCCTCGTGGCTATAGGCTAGCTGAAGGAAGCTCCTCATGGCTGCAGGCTAGCTGAAGGAAGCTTCTCGTGGCTATAGGCTAGCTGAAGGAAGCTCCTCAAGGCTGTAGGCTAGCTGAAGGAAGATCCTCGTGGCTATAGGCTAGCTGAAGGAAGCTCGTCATGGCTATAGGCTAGCTGAAGGAAGCTCCTCATGGCTATAGGCTAGCTGAAGGAAGTTTCTCATGCTATAGACTAGCTGAAGGAAGCTCCTCATGGATATAGGCTAGCTGAAGGAAACTTCTCATGGCTATAGGCTAGCTGAAGGAATCTCCTCATGGCTGCAGGCTAGCTGAAGGAAGCTTCTTGTGGCTATATACTAGCTGAACAAAGCTCCTCGTGGTTATAGGCTAGCTGAAGGAAGCTCCTCATGGCTATAGGCTAGCTGAAGGAAGCTTATCATGGCTATAGGCTAGCTGAAGGAAGCTCCTCATGGCTGCAGGCTAGCTGAAGGAAGCTTCTCGTGGCTGTAGGCTACCTGAAGGAAGCTCCTCGAGGCTGTAGGCTAGCTGAAGGAAGCTCCTCATGGCTGTAGGCTAGCTGAAGAAAGCTCCTCATGGCTGTAGGCTAGCTGAAGGAAGCTCCTCATGGCTATAGGCTAGCTGAAGGAAACTTCTCATGGCTATAGGTTAGCTGAAGGAAGTTTCTCATGGCTGTAGGCTAGCTGAAGGAAGCTCCTCATGGCTGCAGGCTAGCTGAAGGAAGCTCCTAATGGCTATAGGCTAGCTGAAGGAAACTTCTCATGGCTATAGGCTAGCTGAAGGAAGTTTCTCATGGCTGCAGGCTAGCTGAAGGAAGCTCCTCATGGCTGCAGGCTAGCTGAAGGAAGCTCCTCATGGCTATAGGCTAGCTGAAGGAAGCTTCTCATGGCTATAGGCTAGCTGAAGGAAGCTTCTCATGGCTATAGGCTAGCTGAAGGAAGTTTCTCATGGCTGTAGGCTAACTGAAGGAATCTCCTCAAGGCTGTAGGCTAGCTGAAGGAAGCTCCTCATGGGTATAGGCTAGCTGAAGGAAGCCCCTCGTGGCTATAGGCTAGCTGAAGGAAGCTCCTCATGGCTGCAGGCTAGCTGAAGGAAGCTTCTCGTGGCTATAGGCTAGCTGAAGGAAGCTCCTCAAGGCTGTAGGCTAGCTGAAGGAAGATCCTCGTGGCTATAGGCTAGCTGAAGGAAGCTCGTCATGGCTATAGGCTAGCTGAAGGAAGCTCCTCATGGCTATAGGCTAGCTGAAGGAAGTTTCTCATGCTATAGACTAGCTGAAGGAAGCTCCTCATGGATATAGGCTAGCTGAAGGAAACTTCTCATGGCTATAGGCTAGCTGAAGGAATCTCCTCATGGCTGCAGGCTAGCTGAAGGAAGCTTCTTGTGGCTATATACTAGCTGAACAAAGCTCCTCGTGGTTATAGGCTAGCTGAAGGAAGCTCCTCATGGCTATAGGCTAGCTGAAGGAAGCTTATCATGGCTATAGGCTAGCTGAAGGAAGCTCCTCATGGCTGCAGGCTAGCTGAAGGAAGCTTCTCGTGGCTGTAGGCTACCTGAAGGAAGCTCCTCGAGGCTGTAGGCTAGCTGAAGGAAGCTCCTCATGGCTGTAGGCTAGCTGAAGAAAGCTCCTCATGGCTGTAGGCTAGCTGAAGGAAGCTCCTCATGGCTATAGGCTAGCTGAAGGAAACTTCTCATGGCTATAGGTTAGCTGAAGGAAGTTTCTCATGGCTGTAGGCTAGCTGAAGGAAGCTCCTCATGGCTGCAGGCTAGCTGAAGGAAGCTCCTAATGGCTATAGGCTAGCTGAAGGAAACTTCTCATGGCTATAGGCTAGCTGAAGGAAGTTTCTCATGGCTGCAGGCTAGCTGAAGGAAGCTCCTCATGGCTGCAGGCTAGCTGAAGGAAGCTCCTCATGGCTATAGGCTAGCTGAAGGAAGCTTCTCATGGCTATAGGCTAGCTGAAGGAAGCTTCTCATGGCTATAGGCTAGCTGAAGGAAGTTTCTCATGGCTGTAGGCTAACTGAAGGAATCTCCTCAAGGCTG
>NC_074667.1:78329517-78349517 GCF_029448725.1 Salvelinus fontinalis | reverse complement strand
GTAGACAGTTATTTAGCCCCCACTATATATGCTGTAGTTCCAAAACAGATCCCAGGCCCCTTTGCAGCTTATTGGTCAATTAACAACTTAATGGTACTAAGACTCATGGTTAATTGTTAATGGCTCTGGTTAGTTATTTTCAGTCCTAGTGTTGATCCTAGTGCTGATCTAGGATCAGTTTGGCCTTTTATATACTAACTATGATTATATGGTCAGTTATGGGGGGGGGCTGATTCTAGATCAGCACTCATTTTCTGAGATGCTTCATGAATAGGGAGCCAGGTGTATGACTTCATAGTAATATTGAAGGTGTGACAAGGGCAGTAGTGTTTTAAAGACCGAATATAAAACCTCTGGTTTCTGTCACACTAGTTATTTCTGCTGCAATCCAACAGGGTGATGTCCTAGGCTTTTGTTATTTCAGTGGTTATTTAATACGGCATGAGTTATGGCCTCTCCTCCAGTGTGTGTTGCACTTTCTCTCTCTCTCACTCTCTCTCTCTCTCTCTCTCTCTCTCTCTCTCTCTCTCTCTCTCTCTCTCTCTCTCTCTCTCTCTCTCTCTCTCACACTCTCTCTCTCACACTCTCTCTCTCTCTCTCTCTCTCTCTCTCTCTCTCTCTCTCTCTCTCTCTCTCTCATTCTTTCTCCCCCCCTCCCTCCCTCCCTCCCTCTCTCCCTTCCTCCCTCCCTCTCTCCCTCCCTTCCTCCCTCTCTCCCTTCCTCCCTCTCTCTCTCTCTCCCTTCCTCCCTCTCTCTCTCTCCCTCCCTCCCTCCCTCTCTCTCTCTCTCTCTCTCTCTCTCCCTCCCTCCCTCCCTCCCTCCCTCCCTCCCTCCCTCCCTCTCTCTCTCTTTCCCCCTCTCTCTCTGACTCTCTCTCCCCCCTTCTCTATCACTCCCAGAGCCTCTAGTTACCTTTCCAGATACACTCCATCCAGAAAAGAAACTTAAAACCATCACTTTCAAATCAAATCAAAGTCTATTGATTACATACACAGATTTGCAGATGTCACAGCACAGGAGGTTGGTGGTACTTTAATTTGGGAGGACTCACTCGTGGTAATGGCCGTAGCGAAATAATGGAATGGTATCAAATACATTAAACACATGGTTTCCATGTGTTGGACGCAATTCCATTTGCTCTGTTCCAGCCATTAGTATAGCTGTCCTCCCCTCAGCAGCCTCCACTGTATCACAGGTGCAGCGAAATGCTTGTGTTTCTAGCTCCAACAGTGCAGTAATACCTAGCAATCATTTTTTATAATTAAAAACAACAATACACAAAATCCCCAAATTAATAAATATTAGAGTTAAATGAAATGAAATCAAATGTATTTATATAGCCCTTCTTACATCAGCTGATGTCACAAAGTGCTGTACAGAAACCCAGCCTAAAACCCCAAACAGCAAGCAATGCAGGTGTAGAAGCACGGTGGCTAGGAAAAACTCCCTAGAAAGGCCAGAACCTAGGAAGAAACCTAGAGAGGAACCAGGCTATGAGGGGTGGCCAGTCGTCTTCTGGCTGTGTCGGGTTGAGATTATAACAGAACATGGCTCAGAGTGAGCTCATTCAGAGACCTACATACACTGGAAAGAAAAAGAACCCTTTGGAATTACCTGGATTTCTGCATAAATCGGTCATCAAAATTGATCTGATCTTCATTTAGGCGAAAACAATAGACAAACACACTCTGCTTAAACTAATAACACACATAAACAATTTTACGTGTTCATGTCTTTATTGAACACACCGTTTTAAACATTCATAGTGCAGGGTGGAACATTCGTAGTGCAGAGTCGATGTCTCCACGTTTCCGCGGCAACACGGATATCAACTGAATACAATGAAAACATCCCCATTTAAAATCTGTCAGTTTAAGATCTGATATTTGAGATATTGGGGGGAGGGGGGGTTGCGTTGGATGTTTCTCAATCCACTGCATCTGACTATATCGCACCTGCGATGAAAGGTGACAAAGCTAGAGTGGTGTTTGTCAGATTATGAGACATCGGTCTTCTCACAAAATGATCTATAGTGTCCTAACGGATTGGCTGTAACAGGAAGCACCTGCTTTTTCAACATTCTCTGTATCCTTAATTTACTCAAGTGTTTCCTTTATTTTAGCAGTTACTTGTAGAATCCAACCTCTATTTCTGTATGTTAACTTTTACCACTACCAGGCTCACAGAAATACCGTCACTTCCTGTTCTGTAAAGTTCAGGAACTTTATTTTTACAGCCTGTAGTTCCAAAGATAATTAAGAACTTGCCATCTAAAGTACATTATGAAAATCAATACTCCCCTATCTCTGTTCAAGTCTTCTGGTAGAGGTATAGGCAGGGATGGACATATTTTACGCACTGGCCAGCCGGGCTAGTAGAATGTGATATTTGAAAATACTTTGTTTCTACATTGTTTCCTGACTAGTTGGGCACATTTTCTACTAGCCTGGTCTGAAAAGTACTGAAAAGCAGGCTTCATTTCCATCCCATGGGTAGAGGTACACTTATGAGGACTACAAAATAACACAATCTTGCTTTTAAAATCCTACTTGTATTTCCCTTCCTGATGACTGTACAAACGAACCCTATAAACCCATGGACTGCTCCAAAGTAGACCCAAAACAAAGAGGCTTTTATTCTGTACTTGCGTTGGGAAAATTGTGACAGAACTCGCCGGGGCAAAGTCTACTCGATTGACACACTATTGGCACTTAAGAGTGAGTGTGTTATAAACACGTTAATTAAACTAAACTATCAGGGGACCGTTGTTGGGTCACCACGAGCTCCCAGGACAGCTTCAAGGCTGTCCTTGGCGTAGATTCTACAAGTGCCTGGATTTCTATTGGAGGGAGGAGACAGTGATGTGTCACCTCTCATCCAGCTATGGGCAAGATCTCTGTAACAACAGGAAGGCTTGTTTCAAGACGGTTCCTCTGATGGGCTGTACAGATACACACACACACACACACGCTCTGACACACACACACGCACACACAGATATACACATGCAAACACACACACACACACACACGCTCTGACACACACACACACACACACACGCACATACACACACACACACACACCACACACACCACACACAGTGTGGTAGTAGAGTAGTGGCCCGAGGGCACACAATGTGTTGTGAAATCTGTTTGGAAATGTAATGTTTTTAATTGTATACAACTGCCTTAGTTTTGCAGGACCCCAGGAAGAGTACCTACTGCTTTGGCAGCAGCTAATGGGGATCCTTAATAAATAGTACTACTGTCCCTCCCTGTACTGACTGTCAACAGTATTACTGTCCCTCCCTGCACTGACTGTCAACAGTAATACTGTCCCTCCCTGTACTGACTGTCAACAGTAATACTGTCCTCCCTGTACTGACTGTCAACCGTATTACTGTCCCCCCTGTACTGACTGTCAACAGTAATACTGTCCCTCCCTGTACTGACTGTCAACAGTAATACTGTCCCTCCCTGTACTGACTGTCAACAGTAATACTGTCCCTCCCTGTACTGACTGTCAACAGTAATACTGTCCCTCCCTGTCCTGACTGTCAACAGTATTACTGTCCCTCCCTGTACTGACTGTCAACAGTAATACTGTCCTTCCTGTACTGACTGTCAACTATATTACTGTCCCTCCCTGTACTGACTGTCAACAGTATTACTGTCTTTCCCTGTACTGACTGTCAACTATATTACTGTCCTTCCCTGTACTGACTGTCAACAGTATTACTGTCCCTCCCTGTCCTGACTGTCAACAGTATTACTGTCCCTCCCTGTACTGACTGTCAACAGTAATACTGTCCCTCCCTGTACTGACTGTCAACAGTATTACTGTCCCTCCCTGTACTGACTGTCAACAGTAATACTGTCCCTCCCTGTACTGACTGTCAACAGTAATACTGTCCCTCCCTGTCCTGACTGTCAACAGTATTACTGTCTTTCCCTGTACTGACTGTCAACAGTAATACTGTCCCTCCCTGTCCTGACTGTCAACAGTATTACTGTCCCTCCCTGTCCTGACTGTCAACAGTAATACTGTCCCTCCCTGTCCTGACTGTCAACAGTATTACTGTCCCTCCCTGCACTGACTGTCAACTATATTACTGTCCCTTCCTGCACTGACTGTCAACAGTAATACTGTCCCTCCCTGTCCTGACTGTCAACAGTAATACTGTCCCTCCCTGTCCTGACTATCAACAGTATTACTGTCCCTCCCTGTACTGACTGTCAACAGTAATACTGTCCCTCCCTGTACTGACTATCAACAGTAATACTGTTCCTTCCTGCACTGACTGTCAACAGTAATACTGTCCTTCCTGTACTGACTGTCAACTATATTACTGTCCCTTCCTGTACTGACTGTCAACAGTAATACTGTTCCTTCCTGCACTGACTGTCAACAGTAATACTGTCCTTCCTGTACTGACTGTCAACTATATTACTGTCCCTTCCTGTACTGACTGTCAACAGTAATAATGTTCCTTCCTGCACTGACTGTCAACAGTAATACTGTCCTTCCTGTACTGTCTGTCAACTATATTACTGTCCTTCCTGTACTGACTGTCAACAGTAATACTGTTCCTTCCTGCACTGACTGTCAACAGTAATACTGTCCTTCCTGTACTGACTGTCAACTATATTACTGTCCCTTCCTGTACTGACTGTCAACAGTAATACTGTTCCTCCCTGTACTGACTGTCAACAGTATTACTGTCCTTCCCTGTCCTGACTGTCAACAGTATTACTGTCTCTCCCTGTACTGACTGTCAACAGTAATACTGTCCCTCCCTGTCCTGACTGTCAACAGTATTTTTTACGTTTTTATTTCACCTTTATTTAACCAGGTAGGCCAGTTGAGAACAAGTTCTCATTTTCAACTGCGACCTGGCCACGATAAAGCAATGCAGTGCGACAAAAACAACAACACAGAGTTGCACATAAACAAACGTACAGTCAATAACACAATAGAAACATCTATGTACAGTGAGTGCAAAGGTAGAAGAGTAAGGAGGTCATCAATAAATAGGCCCTAGAGGCGAAATGAATACAAATTTAGCAATAATACTGAAGTAATAGATGTGCAGATGATGTGCAAGTAGAGTTACTGGGGTGCAAAAGAGCAAGAGGTTAAGTAACAAAATGGGGATGAGGTAGTTGGATGGGCTATTTACAGATGGGCTATGTACAGGTACAGTGATCGGTAAGCTGCTCAAACAGCTAGTGCTTAAAGTTAGAGAGGGAGATATAAGACTCCAGCTTCAGAGATTTTTGCAATTCGTTCCGGGCTTTGGCAGCAGAGAACTGGAAGGAAAGGCGGCCAAAGGTAGTGCTGGCTCTGGGGATGACCAGTGAAATATACCTGCTGTAGCGAATGTTATGGGTGGGTGTTGCTATGGTGACCAGTGAGCTGAGATAAGGCGGGGCTTTACCTAGCAAAGACTTATAGATAACCTGGAGCCAGTGGGTTTGGCAACGAGTATGAAGCGAGGGCCAGCAAACGAGAGCATACAGGTCGCAGTGGTGGGTAGCATATTGGGCTTTGGTGATAAAACGGATGGCACAGTGATAGACTGCATCCAGATTGCTGAGTAGAGTGTTGGAGGCTATTTTGTAAATGACATCGCTGAAGTTAAGGATCGGGAGGATAGCTTTGTTGCGAAATAGGAAGCCGATTCTAGATTTAATTTTGGATTGGAGATGCTTAATGTGAGTCTGGAAGGAGAGTTTACAGTCTAACCAGACACCTAGGTATTTGTAGTTGTCCACATATTCTAGGTTAGAACCATTCAGAGTAGTGATACTAGTCGGGCGGGAGGGTGCAAGCAGCAATCGGTTGAAGAGCATGCACTTAGTTTTACTAGCATTTAAAAGCAGTTGGAGGCCACGGAAGGAGTGTTGAATGTTTGTTAGCACAGTGTCCAAAGAAGGGAAATATGTATACAGAATAGTGTCATCTGCATAGAGGTGGATCAGATAATCACCAACAGCAAGAGCAACATCATTGATAGAATTAGTGCTACAGGAAGCAAATTTCTGTTTGAAAAAGCTAGCCTTAGCTTTCCTAACTGCCTGTGTATATTGGTTCCTGACTTCCCTGAAAGTTGCATATCACGGGGGCTATTCGATGCTAATGAAGAATGCCACAGGACGTTTTTGTGCTGGTCAAGGGCAGTCAAGTCTGGGGTGAACCAAGGGCTATATCTGTTCTTAGTTCTACGTTTTTTGAATGGGGCATGCTTATTTAAGATGGAGAGGAAAGAGCTTTTGAAGAGCAACCAGGCATCCAATACTGACGGGATGAAGTCAATATCTTTCCAGGATACCCGGGCCAGGTCGATTAGAAAGGCCTGCTTGCTGAAGTGTTTTAGGGAGCGTTTCACAGTGATGAGGGGTGGTCGTTTGACCGCAAACCAAGTACGCACACAGGCAATGAGGCAGTGATCACTGAGATCGTTCTCCTCAGCACACTTGCCCTCTGGTCTGGAGTCAGACAGACTGTCAGACTGACTGGAAGTCTGGCTGTAGGACTGGTTGTAGGACTGGCTGTAGGACTGGTTGTAGGACTGGCTGTAGGACTGGTTGTAGACTGGCTGTAGGATTGGCTGTAGGACTGGTTGGAGGACTGGCTGTAGGACTGGCTGTAGGACTGGCTGTAGGACTGGCTGTAGGACTGGTTGGAGGACTGGCTGTAGGACTGGTTGTAGGACTGGCTGTAGGACTGGCTGTAGGACTGGCTGTAGGACTGGTTGTAAGGCTGGATGTAGGACTGGCTGTAGGACTGGCTGTAGGACTGGCTGTAGGACTGGCTGTAGGACTGGCTGTAGGACTGGTTGGAGGACTGGCTGTAGGACTGGTTGTAGGACTGGCTGTAAGGCTGGATGTAGGACTGGCTGTAAGGCTGGCTGAAAGACTGGCTGTAGGACTGGCTGTAGGACTGGCTGTAAGGCTGGCTGAAAGACTGGCTGTAGGACTGGCTGTAGGACTGGCTGTAGGACTGGCTGTAAGGCTGGCTGTAGGACTGGCTGTAGGACTGGCTGTAGGACTGGCTGTAGGACTGGTTGGAGGACTGGCTGTAGGACTGGCTGTAGGACTGGTTGGAGGACTGGCTGTAGGACTGGTTGTAGGACTGGCTGTAAGGCTGGATGTAGGACTGGCTGTAAGGCTGGCTGTAGGACTGGTTGGAGGACTGGCTGTAGGACTGGTTGTAGGACTGGCTGTAAGGCTGGATGTAGGACTGGCTGTAGGACTGGCTGTAAGGCTGGCTGAAAGACTGGCTGTAGGACTGGCTGTAGGACTGGCTGTAGGACTGGCTGTAAGGCTGGCTGAAAGACTGGCTGTAGGACTGGCTGTAGGACTGGCTGTAGGACTGGCTGTAAGGCTGGCTGAAAGACTGGCTGTAGGACTGGCTGTAGGACTGGCTGTAGGACTGGCTGTAAGGCTGGCTGTAGGACTGGTTGTAAGGCTGGATGTAGGACTGGTTGGAGGACTGGCTGTGGGACTGGCTGTAGGACTGGCTGTGGGACTGGTTGGAGGACTGGCTATAAGACTGGTTGGAGGACTGGCTGTAGGACTGGCTGTAGGACTGGTTGTAGGACTGGTTGTAGGACTGGCTGTAGGACTGGTTGGAGGACTGGCTATAGGACTGGCTGTAAGACTGGTTGTAGGACTGGTTGGAGGACTGGTTGGAGGACTGGCTGTAAGACTGGTTGTAGGACTGGTTGGAGGACTGTCTGTAGGACTGGTTGGAGGACTGTCTGTAGGATTGGCTGTAGGACTGGTTGGAGGACTGGCTGTGGGACTGGTTGGAGGACTGGCTGTGGGACTGGTTGTAGGACTGGCTGTAGGACTGGTTGGAGGACTGGCTGTAGGACTGGCTGTAGGGCTGGCTGTAGGACTGGCTGTAGGATTGGCTGTAAGACTGGCTGTAGGACTGGCTGTAGGACTGGCTGTAGGACTGGCTGTAGGACTGGCTGTAGGACTGGTTGGAGGACTGGTTGTAGGACTGGCTGTAGGACTGGCTGTAGGACTGGCTGTAGGACTGGTTGGAGGACTGGCTATAGGACTGGCTGTGGGACTGGCTGTAGGACTGGCTGTAGGACTGGCTGTAGGACTGGTTGTAGGACTGGCTGTAGGACTGGCTGTAGGACTGGCTGTAGGACTGGCTGTAGGACTGGTTGGAGGACTGGCTATAGGACTGGCTGTGGGACTGGCTGTAGGACTGGCTGTAGGACTGGTTGTAGGACTGGCTGTAGGACTGGCTGTAGGACTGGCTGTAGGACTGGCTGGAGGACTGGTTGTAGGACTGGTTTTACGACTGGCTGTAGGACTGGTTGGAGGACTGGCTGTAGGACTGGTTGTAGGACTGGTTGTAGGACTGGTTGTAGGACTGGTTGTAGGACTGGCTGTAGGACTGGTTGTAGGACTGGCTGTAGGACTGGTTGTAGGACTGGTTGTAGGACTGGTTGGAGGACTGGCTGTAGGACTGGTTGGAGGACTGGCTGTGGGACTGGCTGTAGGACTGGTTGGAGGACTGGTTGGAGGACTGGTTGGAGGACTGGTTGTAGGACTGGCTGTGGGACTGGTTGTAGGACTGGTTGTAGGACTGGCTGTAGGACTGGTTGGAGGACTGGTTGTAGGACTGGCTGTAGGACTGGTTGTAGGACTGGCTGTAGGACTGGTTGGAGGACTGGCTGTAGGACTGGCTGTAGGACTGGCTGTAGGACTGGTTGGAGGACTGGTTGTAGGACTGGCTGTAGGACTGGCTGTAGGACTGGTTGTAGGACTGGCTGTAGGACTGGTTGGAGGACTGGCTGTAGGACTGGTTGTAGGACTGGCTGTAGGACTGGTTGTAGGACTGGTTGGAGGACTGGCTGTAGGACTGGTTGTAGGACTGGTTGGAGGACTGGTTGGAGGACTGGCTGTGGGACTGGCTGTAGGACTGGTTGTAGGACTGGTTGTAGGACTGGCTGTGGGACTGGCTGTGGGACTGGCTGTAGGACTGGTTGGAGGACTGGCTGTAGGACTGGTTGGAGGACTGGCTGTAGGACTGGCTGTAGGACTGGTTGGAGGACTGGCTGTAGGACTGTCTGTAGGACTGGTTGGAGGACTGGCTGTAGGACTGGTTGGAGGACTGGCTGTAGGACTGGCTGTAGGACTGGTTGGAGGACTGGCTATAGGACTGGCTGTAAGACTGGCTGTAGGACTGGTTGGAGGACTGGCTGTAGGACTGGTTGGAGGACTGGCTGTAGGACTGGTTGTAGGACTGGTTGGAGGACTGGCTGTAGGACTGGCTGTAGGACTGGTTGGAGGACTGGCTGTAGGACTGGTTGTAGGACTGGTTGGAGGACTGGCTGTAGGACTGGCTGTAGGACTGGCTGTAGGACTGGTTGGAGGACTGGTTGTAGGACTGGCTGTAGGACTGGCTGTAGGACTGGTTGGAGGACTGGCTGTAGGACTGGTTGTAGGACTGGTTGGAGGACTGGCTGTAGGACTGGCTGTAGGACTGGCTGTAGGACTGGTTGGAGGACTGGTTGTAGGACTGGCTGTAGGACTGGCTGTAGGACTGGTTGGAGGACTGGCTGTAGGACTGGTTGTAGGACTGGTTGGAGGACTGGCTGTAGGACTGGCTGTAGGACTGGCTGTAGGAATTGCTGTAGGAATTGCTGCGTCTTTCGGGATTGTGTTGTTTTTCCTCCTCACCTCTGTATGCTACCGAGTCCTCCTCTTCCTCACCTCTCTATGCTACCTAGTCCTCCTCTTCCTCACCTCTCTATGCTACCTAGTCCTCCTCTTCCTCACCTCTCTATGCTACCTAGTCCTCCTCTTCCTCACCTCTCTATGCTACCTAGTCCTCCTCTTCCTCACCTCTCTATGCTACCTTGTCCTCCTCTTCCTCACCTCTCTATGCTACCTAGTCCTCCTCTTCCTCACCTCTCTATGCTACCTTGTCCTCCTCTTCCTCACCTCTCTATGCTACCTAGTCCTCCTCTTCCTCACCTCTCTGCTCCCTATTCCTCCTCTTCCTCACCTCGTGTATGCTACCTAGTCCTCCTCTTCCTCACCTCTCTATGCTACCTAGTCCTCCTCTTCCTCACCTCTCTATGCTACCTTGTCCTCCTCTTCCTCACCTCTCTATGCTACCTAGTCCTCCTCTTCCTCACCTCTCTATGCTACCTAGTCCTCCTCTTCCTCATCTCTGTATGCTACCTAGTCCCCCTCTTCCTCACCTCTCTCTGCTCCCTAGTCCTCCTCTTCCTCACCTCTCTATGCTCCCTAGCCCTCCTCTTCCTCACCTCTCTATGCTCCCTAGTCCTCCTCTTCCTCACCTCTCTATGCTCCCTAGTCCTCCTCTTCCTCACCTCTCTATGCTCCCTAGTCCTCCTCTTCCTCATCTCTCTCTGCTACTCATCTTCTTTGAGGACTATCTGCGGGATCTGGGGCTCTTCTGGCTCATCTGCTGGCTGTGTTGGTTGTTGCTCTTCAGGTTCTGCTCCCCTTCCACCGTTTTTCGCTCTGTTGCTATGGGCTTGTAGACAGCTGAAGTAGGTGTGCCCATGACCATTGCAGAGTGTGCACTTGCTTTCAAACGTGTACTCTTCAGCCTGCACCGAACTCATCACATATCCACCACTTGACAGTCTTGAAAACATTCACCTGGTGGTCTGTGGCATTACAGACAATCCTTTACCTAGTTGTCCATGGTGTTACAGACAGTCCTTTACCTGGTTGTCCATGGTGTTACAGACAGTCCATTACCTGGTTGTCCATGGTGTTACAGACAGTCCTTTACCTGGTTGTCTGTGGCGTTACAGACAATCCTTTACCTGGTTGTCCATGGTGTTACAGACAGTCCTTTACCTGGTTGTCTGTGGCGTTACAGACAGTCCTTTACCTGGTTGTCCGTGAGGTTACAGACAGTCCTTTACCTGGTTGTCTGTGGCGTTACAGACAATCCTTTACCTGGTTGTCCGTGAGGTTACAGACATAGCAGTGGGCGGTTTGGCCTTGGTTGAAGACGCCGCTGTTTGGTCCCAGCATGATGTTGTTGGGGATCTCTACAGCTTCACCATCGGTTCTTCTCTTGCTCCGGACTTTGTACCTCCTTAGGCCTTTCCATATCCTATTGTTGTCTACTGGTTTCATGGCAGGCTGAAGGAGAGTGCAGACGTGTTGCAGACACAGCTCTATGTCACGGTCAGAGACTCTTAGTGTCTGGAACATGACCGTTATAGTCTTCTCATCCACATTGAATGGGGATTGGGAGCCATGATGGAAAATTTGCTCAGTTGGGATAAGGGAGGAGGATCATTGCACCTAGACCGCGTCTGGGCACGGTGTTCATTAGTTGAGTTCAAGTGAATCAATCATTGACCATCCCTTTGAGGTCATTATTGCAACGCATAAGAAAGGATTATTGACCCTTCTGCAGGTCTTCACTGTCCTTTTACACTGTGTCTCCGTTCTCCTGAGGAGCGGCAGAAGCAAACCAGGCAACAGAAGAAAAGACATTTGAGATCTACTTCCAGCTGAAGTGATGGTCAATCATCAAATCATAGAAAACCCATCTTCATTATTAGTGACAAAATAATGTAATTTGAGACGTCAACAATTCTTCCATTAACCTTTATTTGAGTGGATGAAGAAAAATAAACGGGTCCAAAGTGTAAAAAAAAAATAATAATTGAGAGCATCAAATATGTCATGTTTGACTAGCCCACAGTCAGTCCACCTCCTCTTCTCCCTCCATCTCCTGGAGCAACACCTTCCTGTGAGATTCCTAAGACAGTCTGTGTGTGTGTCTCACCCCAGCCTCCGGTTCCTTTCCTCTTCACGTCCCAGTTCCCAGGCCCGGGGCTACTCCCCTCTTTGACCCCACCACTCCCACACGGTTCACTGCTTACTCCCTACAATTCCTCACAGGTCCTTGATCTCAGGTCCCATTCCCTTCAGGTCCAGGCTTTAGATGACCTCTTAGGTATAGGGGAGGACGACCTATCCTCCCAGGCTTTATAGAGATGACCCAACCTCCCAGGCTTTATAGAGACGACCCAACCTCCCAGGCTTTATAGAGACGACCCAACCTCCCAGGCTTTATAGAGACGACCTATCCTCCCAAGCTTTATAGAGACGACCCAACCTCCCCGGCTTATAGAGACGACCCAACCTCCCAGGTTTATAGAGACGACACAACCTCCCAGCTTCATAGAGACGACCCAACCTCCCAGGTTTATAGAGACGACCCAACCTCCCAGGCTTTATAGAGTCGACCCAACCTCCCAGGATTTAAAGAGATGACCTATCCTCCCAGGCTTTATAAAGATGACTTATCCTCCAAGGTTTATAGAGACAACCCAACCTAACAGGCTTTATAGAGATGACCTATCCTCCCAGGTTTAAAGAGACGACCTATCCTCCGAGGTTTTATAGAGACAACCCAACCTCCCAGGCTTTATAGAGATGACCTATCCTCCCAGGTTTATAGTGACGACCTATCCTCCCAGGATTTATAGAGACACCCAGCCTCCCAGGTGTTATAGAGGACACCCAGCCTCCCAGGTGTTATAGAGGACACCCAGCCTCCCAGGTGTTATAGAGGACACCCACCCTCCCAGGTGTTATAGAGGACACCCAGCCTCCCAGGTGTTATAGAGGACACCCACCCTCCCAGGTGTTATAGAGGACACCCACCCTCCCAGGTGTTATAGAGGACACCCACCCTCCCAGGTGTTATAGAGGACACCCAGCCTCCCAGGTGTTATAGAGTGATCACCCAGCCTCCCAGGTGTTATAGAGGACACCCAGCCTTCCAGGTGTTATAGAGGACACCCAGCCTGCCTCCCAGGTGTTATAGAGGACACCCACCCTCCCAGGTGTTATAGAGGACACCCAGCCTCCCAGGTGTTATAGAGGACACCCAGCCTCTCAGGTGTTATAGGTGACACCCCGCCTCCCAGGTGTTATAGAGTGATCACCCAGCCTCCCAGGTGTTATAGAGGACAGCCAGCCTCCCAGGTGTTATAGAGGACACCCAGCCTTCCAGGTGTTATAGAGGACACCCAGCCTCCCAGGTGTTATAGAGGACACCCAGCCTCCCAGGTGTTATAGAGGACACCCATCCTTCCAGGTGTTATAGAGGCCACCTAGCCTGCCAGGTGTTATAGAGGACACCCAGCCTCCCAGGTGTTATAGAGGACACCCAGCCTTCCAGGTGTTATAGAGGACACCCAGCCTCCCAGGTGTTATAGAGGACACCCACCCTCCCAGGTGTTATAGAGGACACCCAGCCTCCCAGGTGTTATAGAGGACACCCAGCCTCCCAGGTGTTATAGAGTGATCACCCAGCCTCCCAGGTGTTATAGAGGACACTCAGCCTCCCAGGTGTTATAGAGGACACCCATCCTTCCAGGTGTTATAGAGGCCACCTAGCCTGCCAGGTGTTATAGAGGACACCCAGCCTCCCACGTGTTATAGAGGACACCCAGCCTCCCAGGTGTTATAGAGGACACCCAGCCTGCCAGGTGTTATAGAGGACCCCCAGCCTCCCAGGTGTTATAGAGGACACCCAGCCTCCCAGGTGTTATAGAGGACACCCACCCTCCCAGGTGTTATAGAGGACACCCACCCTCCCAGGTGTTATAGAGGACACCCAGCCTCCCAGGTGTTATAGAGGACACCCAGCCTCCCAGGTGTTATAGAGGACACCCAGCCTCCCAGGTGTTATAGAGGACACCCAGCCTCCCAGGTGTTATAGAGGACACCCAGCCTCTCAGGTGTTATAGGTGACACCCCGCCTCCCAGGTGTTATAGAGGACACCCAGCCTCCCAGGTGTTATAGAGGACACCCAGCCTCCCTGATGTTATAGAGGACCCCCAGCCTCCCAGGTGTTATAGAGGACAGCCAGCCTCCCAGGTGTTATAGAGGACAGCCAGCCTCCCAGGTGTTATAGGTGACACCCCGCCTCCCAGGTGTTATAGAGGACAGCCAGCCTCCCAGGTGTTATAGAGGACACCCAGCCTCCCAGGTGTTATAGCGGACACCCACTCTAAGGAAGGAGATGTATAGCGCTGCATGAGGAAAAATGTGGGCACACCAGATCCCGAATGGTTTTCTGATCCATGCCCCTACCTTTTATTATAGGTATTTGTGACCAACAGATGCATATCTGTATTCCCAGTCATGTGAAATCCATAGATTAGGGCATAATGAATTCATTTAAATTGACAGATTTCCTTAAATGAACTGTAACTCAGTAAAATCTTAATTGTTGTGCTTCTATTTTTGTTCAGTATAAGTCACAAGCTGCTAATGACATTAATTAAGTTGAATTGATTAAACTAATAAATATAAAGTAATCTATTCCAAGCCTGATGGGTATTACAGGTGACACATCCCAAATGTTCCACTATGAGCAGGGGCGGATTAACCATCTGGCAATTCTGGCAAATGCCAGATGGGTTGGATAATTTTTCTACTTGGGTGGGCTGGTCGAATTTGACACAGAATTTTTTTTTGTTAATGAAAATAAATCAAAATCAAAACGGTGTCTGCCCTGCCCATGTGCCTTTGCCCTCACTGGGGCCTGCTGCTGTGATGAGCAAGCCACTCTCCTCTACCGCCAATGCCTCGAGAGAAAAAATACATATGTTCTGATCGCATCAAATTTTAAAAATGCAATTTTGAAAAACACAGCTTTGGAAGCTTGGTCCTCTTGTCCAAAGAGAGGAGGGTCTCAGCTTTTTGTAGGTATAATGTTCAACTCTCAATATTCAGCTCAACAGCAACTATTTTACAACTGAGATATTTTATATAACTTTGAGATACGGAGGGCCACATGTGCACCTGCCATAGGCATATAGGTGTCATGGCTAGTAGACTACAAGTGCAACGTTTTTTAAGTACATTACATTTACTGTTGGGTGAATACATGACTACTATATTTAGAGTCAGCGATCTAATTAATGTGTTTTGAGTTTCCACTTCCTCGGGTGTTGAACTCCAAATTAATTGGCGGTTTGCAGGGTGATGAGGGCTAGTGTTGATGAAATGCCGGGGCCGAATTCTTGTCCCAGTCCTCCGCTGATTATGAGAATGGTCAGATTTAGAGGCATTTATGTTGTTTACTGCTCATAACAACTCAAGGTCCTGAAATTATTTTTGATCAATTACACTCCCCACTAGGACGCACTGTTGTGGCGCACTAACCCTCAGATAAAATATGTATTGGAATAAGATCAAATGGAGAAAATAACAGCAATGGACAGGAAAGCATGTAAAAGTATCCTATTGATGGCAAAAGAAATCCATGCATTCTGTGTAATTGCACTGAAGACAAGTCTGTATAGCGCCTGGTATAGCAGAACGGTGAGAGGGGGAAGGTAGCCCAGACAAGTTGGAAAGAAAAAAAGTTTCACTTTTTGGGTAACCCTTTTCAGTAGCACATGGAAGAAGGAGGGGTCTGAGCCGGGTGGAAGAATAGAACTTCAGGACAGACAGAATGGGTGGGAAACGGGGCTCAGATTTCAGCTTGACAGGGGGTAAGGGGCCGGACTGATATTTGGGAATATACAAAGATTCATTGAAGGCAACGGACACATAAAACTGCAGTGCCTGATCTGACGCGGGTCGGTACTACGTTTCTGGAGGGGTCTGGATTGGGTTTTTTCTTTCTGGAAGGTGGTTGAATGTATGGTTCGGCTCTGTAACTGGGAACACACACACAAAAAGAGAGAGAAGTCCACTCCTTTCCTCCTTTCTTTTTCTTCTCCCACAAAAGGCCCTGCATGTCTAACATTTAGACATGTTTAGCTTTGTGGATTCGAGGACTGTACTGCTACTTGTAGCAACCCAAGTCATTCTATTAGCCGTTGTCAAATGTCAGGACGAAGACCGTAAGTGGCATTTTTTTTTCTCCCCAAAAATATTTATTAGAAAAAAAGTTTATGAAAATATTTGAAATGCTAAATTAACTGAAACAGAAGATCAAATTATACTTTTGAGAACTTTTATTTATACTGGGGGGGGGGGGAGTTTTGTATATCACTGGCAATAAGTCACATATATTTGGGATACACTGTGAATATGATATGTATTTTATATTTAATTGTTGGACATCGTGTTTCTGCTTGAGCGATTGTTTTCACCGTTACACAAAGGATATGCGCGATTATTCCCATTCCACAAAGCCAGGGAAAGGTGCGTGGATAGATAAGGGAAAGGTGTCTTGTGAGCCTAATTGCTTATATTCAAATTGCACTTTCGATTGCAAAGCTGTGAATGTCACAAGTTATAACCAATTTACAACTATCGTATATCAATGGAATTCCAATGATGTGCGTAAAAGTGATGGACTTGATCTTGAGTTGCTGACTGTTTTCATATTGTTGATCCAAGTGCAGTAAGGTCATTTGATATAGCCAATGAAGGATGTGCTGTTGAAGATTCTCGGAAATTCTACTATATGCCATACAGATCGGAGTACTCTAGGAAGGTATAGGATTCCGCAGCTCTCCGCAAGCTATCCCAGCTACCCGGCTATCCTCCACCCGCCCTCCTCTCACAAGTTGCGCTGCCGCTGGGCTGAACACCTGCGGGTACTTTTGCAAACATTCCGAGAGCGCTTTGACAGAGCTCAACTTCGTTCATTTTGAGACAGACTGTGGGGACCAAAACAAACGACGAGACCAAGCAAAGGTGGTCAGCCTCAAAGGCCTTTGTGTGAAAAGAGTTAACATTCCATTCCTGCCAGAGGCAATTCCAGGCGTGTTGGAGTCGGAACGGTGGAACGGTGGAACATAACGAAAATCTATTTATGTGCCGAAACCTGGGAATTATTATATGAATATCTTAATAACCCGCCTTACCATATCATAACCCGCCACACATGACCCTAATATTCTGATATCCTGATTATATGCCACTTAAATCCCTCGCTATACCCATTGGACACATTTTAAGAAGCGATATTGAAACTTGACGTGACAATCAATCATTTAAATTGAACAAAATGAATAGATTATTTTAAATATTGTATCCTATTTAGGGGGAAAGTTTAGGAGACTAGGATAGGTAGCCGTTATAGAGACACTGGTGGACGGAAGCCAGGACTAAAGTTCAATCCATATGATTTGAGTGCTTCCATCTGGTTCCTAGATTTACCCAGCCCCAGGCACCGACAGTCAGAGGAGAGGGAGACATAAATATAATCTGGTATGAGGACTACTGGAAAAAAATATTATAAAAGAGACAGGGGGGTTATTATTGTAAGGCACATTATTTTATGCATAAGAGCTCAGTGGAGACATAGTAAGGCTCCACAATAAATAGTAGAGTAGCAAAGACAATGAGAGAGGCTAGGGTGGGGGGGTTTAAAATACAGAAACATTGCAGAGAAAAAAGGAAAATGTGCTGGCCTCCCAAATAAAACACATGAAATTGCAGACAGTCTCAGGTTACCCTTTCGGAGTGAGCTGGGGCCCCTGGAATATAATGCAAGTCGTTCTTCTCCTGAGAGAGAGAGAAATATTTCTGACTGGGATGTGCTAAGAAGTCCTGAAGTGGCCAAAGTGGCTAGAGGCCGCAAGACTAGCAGGCTCAAAGGGGAGCAGTAGCTCCAAGTACCTGGCTGGCATCAAGTCACTGCAAGATGGAGGAGGTCAATCCACTACCTTTACCTCTCTGGCTATGCCATGGAAGGATAGGCCTATGTGGAGAGGGCCGAGCTGAGTGAGAAGGTATTCAATCTGTGTGTGATGGCACCCTATTCCCTATTTAGTGAACTGCTTTTGACCAGGGCCCATACACTCTTAGAGAACAAAGTGCTATTTAGCTGTCCCCGTAGGAGAACCCTTTGAAGAACCCTTTGGTTGCTGGTAGAACCGTTTTTGGGCTCCGTGTAGAACCCTCTGTAGAAAGAGGGTTCTACATGGAACACAAAAGGCTTATACCTTTTCTCCAACAAGGGCTCTCCTGTGGGCACAGTCGAAGAACCCTTTAGGAACCCTTTTTCTAAGGGTGTAGGGAATAGGGAGCCTTAAATATGTAATAGGGAGCCATTTGAGACATATTCTTTATCGCCGTGCCATGGAAGGCTTGTGGCTAGAGGTTGAAGCTGAGGGGAAAAAGGTATTCAATACTCCGCCGGCAAGTTCCAACAAATTCAGCTGGGAACCATAGTTAACTCCGACATCCGTCTCTCCCACACACCTGCCTTCACTTTAATATGTTCCACCCTCCATTTTGTTTCTAGAGGAAAGAGTTGGTCGTAGCCAACTCAGGAAGACTGCAGCACAGATTAGGCCTATCCTTGTGTTTGCAATAAAGAACCAGAATCACACTTTCTGACCACCACTTGTCCTATTCATCAGATAAGATAGAATAGAACAGAAACAGAAGCCAACAGAATCCAACAGAAAATATTTTTCTACAGAAATAGCTAACGTTGCTTAGTCAGTACTTCAATAGGTCTTACATTGGCGCCCAAGTGACTAAGGAGATATGTTCATTTAAACCAAGTGACTGAGGAGATATGTTAATTAACCCCATCTGACTGAATAGATATGTTAATTCACCCCACCTGACTGAGGAGATATGTTAATTTAACCCAAGTGACTGAGGAGATATGTTAATTCAACCCAAGTGACTGAGGAGATATGTTAATTCACCCCACCTGACTGAGGAGATATGTTAATTCACCCCACCTGACTGAGGAGATATGTTAATTCACCCCACCTGACTGAGGAGATATGTTAATTCAACCCACCTGACTGAGGAGATATGTTAATTCACCCCACCTGACTGAGGAGATATGTTAATTTAACCCAAGTGACTGAGGAGATATGTTAATTCACCCCACCAAGTATAGTCCCAAAGGTTTCTGTATAAAAGCTGTCCATTTTCCATTCTATGATGTTTCATGGCTTCCAGATGGGGTTTAAAAGGACCCTATGTTTGTACAAGGCAGTAGCTGTGTCCCTTTAAGAAAGGACCTCATTCATGACCTACAAAGTTTTGATGGTTACCTAGACGTGACCAGGCCCCAGGCCTCTAAATGTAGCTACTGTACTTACTCTGACTTCCTTCCACGTCGTTCCTCTCCTTCCACGTTGTTCCTCTCCGTCCACGTTGTTCCTCTCCTTCCACGTTCCTCTCCTTCCACGTTGTTCCTCTCCGTCCACGTTGTTCCTCTCCTTCCACGTTGTTCCTCTCCTTCCACGTTGTTCCTCTCCTTCCATGTTGTTCCTCTCCTTCCACGTTGTTCCTCTCCTTCCACGTTGTTCCTCTCCTTCCACGTTGTTCCTCTCCTTCCACGTTGTTCCTCTCCTTCCACGTTGTTCCTCTCCTTCCACGTTCCTCTCCTTCCACGTTGTTCCTCTCCGTCCACGTTGTTCCTCTCCTTCCACGTTGTTCCTCTCCTTCCACGTTGTTCCTCTCCTTCCATGTTGTTCCTCTCCTTCCACGTTGTTCCTCTCCTTCCACGTTGTTCCTCTCCTTCCACGTTGTTCCTCTCCTTCCACGTTGTTCCTCTCCTTCCATGTTGTTCCTCTCCTTCCACGTTGTTCCTCTCCTTCCACGTTGTTCCTCTCCTTCCATGTTGTTCCTCTCCTTCCACGTTCCTCTCCGTCCACGTCGTTCCTCTCCTTCCACGTTGTTCCTCTCCTTCCACGTTGTTCCTCTCCTTCCACGTTCCTCTCCGTCCACGTTGTTCCTCTCCTTCCACGTTCCTCTCCTTCCACGTCGTTCCTCTCCTTCCACGTTGTTCCTCTCCTTCCACGTTGTTCCTCTCCTTCCACGTTGTTCCTCTCCTTCCACGTTGTTCCTCTCCTTCCACGTTGTTCCTGTCCTTCCACGTTGTTCCTCTCCTTCCACGTTGTTCCTCTCCTTCCACGTTGTTCCTCTCCTTCCACGTTGTCCTCTCCTTCCACGTTGTTCCTCTCCTTCCACGTTGTTCCTCTCCTTCCACGTTGTTCCTCTCCTTCCACGTTCCTCTCCTTCC
>NC_074667.1:78292017-78324517 GCF_029448725.1 Salvelinus fontinalis | reverse complement strand
CTTTTATCGCTCTCTTCCTTCGTACCAACAGGGTCCCCCGGAGCTAAGGTGAGACAATGTTGGGTTGGGTGTGTATGTGTCTTTGTGTGTCTGTGTTTCTGTCTGTGTTTGTGTGTGTCTGTCTGTCTGTCTGTCTGTCTGTCTGTCTGTCTGTCTGTCTGTCTGTCTGTCTGTGAGGGCTTCAATTAGCTGTGAACCTGGACTAATACCAAAGCTAAACTCTGTGTTTTGACAGATTGAGGTGATTCTTTGATGTGAGCAGCAGTCAGACAGTTAATAACAATGTCTTCTCCAGCCTCATACAGCACATACCACATCTATGTCTCTAATGAGAAGGTCTTAGCCTGGAATCTACACTGAAGTTTGCTCTGTTTCACTATGGTTGCCAGAGTTACGTCACAGCGCAGTGATAAGTGACATTGTTAAAAGGATCTTCAGTTTGGAGTGAAGCAAGTAGGTCTAGTTAAAAGGATCTTCAGTTTGGAGTGAAGCAAGTAGGTCTTGTTAAAAGGATCTTCAGTTTGGAGTGAAGCAAGTAGGTCTAGTTAAAAGGATCTTCAGTTTGGAGTGAAGCAAGTAGGTCAGGTTAAAAGGATCTTCAGTTTGGAGTGAAGCAAGTAGGTATTGTTAAAAGGATCTTCAGTTTGGAGTGAAGCAAGTAGGTCTAGTTAAAAGGATCTTCAGTTTGGAGTGAAGCAAGTAGGTCTAGTTAAAAGGATCTTCAGTTTGGAGTGAAGCAAGTAGGTCTAGTTAAAAGGATCTTCAGTTTGGAGTGAAGCAAGTAGGTCTAGTTAAAAGGATCTTCAGTTTGGAGTGAAGCAAGTAGGTCTAGTTAAAAGGATCTTCAGTTTGGAGTGAAGCAAGTAGGTCTAGTTAAAAGGATCTTCAGTTTGGAGTGAAGCAAGTAGGTCTTGTTAAAAGGATCTTCAGTTTGGAGTGAAGCAAGTAGGTCTAGTTAAAAGGATCTTCAGTTTGGAGTGAAGCAAGTAGGTCTAGTTAAAAGGATCTTCAGTTTGGAGTGAAGCAAGTAGGTCTTGTTAAAAGGATCTTCAGTTTGGAGTGAAGCAAGTAGGTCTAGTTAAAAGGATCTTCAGTTTGGAGTGAAGCAAGTAGGTCTAGTTAAAAGGATCTTCAGTTTGGAGTGAAGCAAGTAGGTCTAGGAATCATTTTGTAATGTTACGTCTCACTTTGAGACGGTGTCGTTTCTCTGTGGTGTCATTTCTCTGTTTGTGTCATTTGGTGTCGTTTCTCTGTTTGTCTTCCGGAGGATCGACTTGCCTGCCGTTCATATCACTGTTTCTTTATAGACGGGGTAGACAGTTATAGAAATCAAATCAGGGTGAATGCAGGTCATCTCTCTATTCTATTCTCTATTCCTAAAGAATCACTCATGTTGTTGCTTCCTGTCTTTCTTTCCCAACAGGGTCAGAAAGGGGAACCAGGAGATATCACAGATGTGAGTAAACGCTAACGGTCCACATTACACCTCTATCTGGATAACGGTCTTCATATCTTTGCCACCTCTGGCTGGTCTACAGTAGTGTTTCTGTCCCTTGTTGCATTTCCAGGCAGAGGGGCTTGCCTCACCTATAACATGGTCGAGGAAACACTAGGCCTACATTTGATTATCACTATTTTGAATCAAACACTGAGCATTTGTGTGTGTTTTTTGTAGAGGCACAATGAGCAACAGAACATGGTGACACGGTGATGGGTATTGCTGTGTTAAGTTTGTAAAGGCACTAACATTGAACTTAAGGCCACTTAATAAGGCACTATGACAGTGTAGTATTAACTACTGGTGGTTGCATCATTCTCCCTGCTGTGAAGTGGATTGTCCTGGTAATGACACGGGAACAGAGGTCGTGGAAGGCTGTTAAGGTCGTTCATTACCATGACAACAATACACTTGATTTGTTCAGCACCTTTCACACAGCTCAAAATGCTTTAACAAATTAGCACATAAAAGGGTGACAAGATGATAACATTAGCTAGACCTGGAAAGGGTTAGCCCAGTTTGTTAGTTGTGGGTAGACCAAGCCCACTTTTCAATCCATTGGGCCAGGTTAGGTTTGGCCTACATTTGAGTCATATTTCCTGGTCAGGTCTGGTTAGGATTACTACACATTTAACCCATATTCAGTTTATTTTGCCTGACTTTATTTCATTTTAATAAGACTGGCTTGGGTTAGGGTTAGCCCACTCAGAAGGCAGACAGCCAAACACAACAAAACCTTCATTCCTTCATTCCCTCTCAGAAGTAGTATCAGATCCCTACTGTATAAAGCTGCAGACAGAGAAAGAGAGAAAGAGAGAGAGAGATAGAGAGCGGAGGGAGAGAGAGAGAGGAGCGGGGGAGAGAGAGAGTGAGAGAGAGAGAGAGAGAGAGAGAGAGAGAGAGAGAGAGAGAGAGAGAGAGAGAGAGAGAGAGAGAGAGAGAGAGGAGGGGGAGAGAGAGAGAGGAGGGAGAGAGAGAGAGAGAGAGGAGGGAGAGAGAGAGAGAGAGAGAGGAGGGAGAGAGAGCGGAGGGAGAGAGAGAGAGAGAGAGCGGAGGGAGAGAGAGAGAGAGAGGAGGGAGAGAGAGAGAGAGAGAGCGAGTGAGGAGGGAGAGAGAGACATAGAGAGCGGAGGGAGAGAGAGAGAGAGAGGAGGGAGAGAGAGAGAGAGTGGGTAGGGAGCTGAGTTGATCCCCACTGTCTGCTACGCACATGTAAATACTTTATTCTACTCTACCTTCCTCTCTCTCTCTCTTTATCTATCTCTCTCCCTTTCTTTCTCTACTTCTCTCTCTCTCTTTATCTATCTCTCTCCCTTTCTTTCTCTACTTCTCTCTCTCTCTTTATCTATCTCTCTCCCTTTCTTTCTCTACTTCTCTCTCTCTCTTTATCTATCTATCTCTCTCCCTTTCTTTCTCTACTTCTCTCTCTCTCTTTATCTCTCTCTCCCTTTCTTTCTCTACTTCTCTCTCTCTTTATCTCTCTCTCTCCCTTTCTTTCTCTACTTCTCTCTCTCTCTTTATCTATCTATCTCTCTCCCTTTCTTTCTCTACTTCTCTCTCTCTCTTTATCTATCTATCTCTCTCCCTTTCTTTCTCTACTTCTCTCTCTCTCTTTATCTATCTCTCCCCCTTTCTTTCTCTATTTCTCTCTTTCATTCTCATCCAGGAAATAACAGGACATTGTTTGTTGTCGTTTATTATGCCTGCCCTTGAAATGTATGTGATTAGCAATGGTATACTATTAGGGGAAATAATGTTTTTGACAGCTATCCTTAAACTGGTTAACAATATTAATATTAACAATATACAACAATATACAATATACAATATACAATATACATATACAACATTAACAACAATATTAATATTGTTTTCAGCACATTGAGGGGATAGAAAGTTCAGATTATATTTCACGTGTCCAATTCAAAAGAATATGAGAAAATTGGGGGGGGGTTTCTTGTGTCTGGTTTTAAAGTCATTATAAGTGCTATGTGGACCTTCTAACATCAATCACACACACACTGTATATAGACTTTCTTTTTCCTATTGTGTTATTGACTGTACACTTGTTTATCCCATGTGTAACTCTGTGTTGTTGTTTGTGTCACACTGCTTTGCTTTATCTTGGCCAGGTGGCAGTTGTAAATGAGAACTTGATCTCAACTGGCCTACCTGATTGTATAAAGATGAAATAAAAAAACCTGGATTGAACGTAGAAAAAAACCTCACGACTGACTACAATGTGACTAGTTCTTCTTCTGTTTCCTCTTTCTCAGGTCGTAGGACCAAGAGGACCTGGAGGTCCTTTGGTATGGAAACCATTTGAACATGTCCCCGCCGTTTTTTATCATCTTTAATAGCATCCTGTATTATGTGTGTGCAGTGCGTTCAAAATGGCATTATATTCCGCTATATACTGCACTACTTTTGAGGTCCTGGTCAAAAGTAGTGCACTATATGGGGAATAGGGTGGTATTTTGGACGTACATCTAGTGTTCAGATGTACCTGAATACTCACTAGTCTCTCCTCCCTCCTCAGGGCCCCCCAGGAGAACAGGGACCACGTGGAGACAGAGGAGACAAAGGCGATAAGGTGAGTTTTATAGCGGAACACATTTTCCATTCCATTCTCTCTCTCTCTCCCTTTCTCTCTCTCTCTCTCTGTCTCTGTCTCTCTGTCTCTCTGTCTCTCTCTCTCTCCCTTTCTCTCTCTCTCTCTCTCTCTCTCTCTCTCTCTGTCTCTGTCTCTCTGTCTCTCTGTCTCTCTCTCTCTCCCTTTCTCTCTCTCTCTCTCTCCCTTTCTCTCTCTCTCTCTGTCTCTGTCTCTCTGTCTCTCTCTCTCTCTCCCTTTCTCTCTCTCTGTCTCTCTGTCTCTCTCTCCCTTTCTCTCTCTCTCTCTCTCTCTCTCTCTCTCTGTCTCTGTCTCTCTGTCTCTCTCTCCCTTTCTCTCTCTCTCTGTCTGTCTCTGTCTCTCTGTCTCTTTCTCCCTTTCTCTCTCTCTCTGTCTCTCTGTCTCTCTCTCTCTCTTTCTTTCTCTAAGACTGTGAAAAATGCATCACTCTTAGTTTTTCCTATTGGTCTGGATAGATATATAGAGAGAATTCTCTGGTTTGGAGGAGCTGCTAGTCTCATTTGCTTGATTTGGGGAGCAGAGCAGAGAGCAGCTCAATGCTGCCATGGGTACTTTCCATTATGCTGTGTATGTGGTCTGGCTTAGGCTTTGATTCAAAGGTTGTTTAGCAGATGTGTGAGAAGAAGAAGAGGCCGGTGTGCGTGAGTGTGTGTGTGTATGTGTGTATGTGTGTGTGTGTGTGTGTGTGTGTGTGTGTGTGTGTGTGTGTGTGTGTGTGTGTGTGTGTGTGTGTGTGTGTGTGTGTGTGTGTGTGTGTGTGCGTGCGTGCGTGCGTGCGTGCGTGCGTGCGTGTGTGTATGAGAAACTGTGAAGCCGTAATGTAAATCAATGGCTGTCAGGAAACCGACAGTTCAACCCACAGCCAATCACGGTATAGTAAAGCAGTGTTGTTAGCCTAGAGAGATGCTGTGATGATTGTAATCTGTGTTAAACACCAGTCAACATCACGGCCTCAGCCGCAGTCATAGCTCCAGGCCAGGCTTCGGTGCTGTTTAAGTCTCTGTTTGTGCATAATTGTCTTGGCGGTAGATGGTTATGAATCTATTTTCTTCAGGTTGACTGGATGAATGGGTTTCTGATGAGAGATGTTCTGATCATGAGCGGTTAGAGGTTGACTGGATGAATGGGTTTCTGATGAGAGATGTTCTGATCATGAGCGGTTAGAGGTTGACTGGGAGAATGGGTTTCTGATGAGAGATGTTCTGATCATGAGCGGTTAGAGGTCGACTGGGTGAATGGGTTTCTGATGAGAGATGTTCTGATCATGAGCGGTTAGAGGTTGACTGGGTGAATGGGTTTCTGATGAGAGATGTTCTGATCATGAGCGGTTAGAGGTTGACTGGATGAATGGGTTTCTGATGAGAGATGTTCTGATCATGAGCGGTTAGAGGTTGACTGGATGAATGGGTTTCTGATGAGAGATGTTCTGATCATGAGCGGTTAGAGGTTGACTGGGTGAATGGGTTTCTGATGAGAGATGTTCTGATCATGAGCGGTTAGAGGTGGATGAATGGGTTTCTGATGAGAGATGTTCTGATCATGAGCGGTTAGAGGTTGACTGGATGAATGGGTTTCTGATGAGAGATGTTCTCATCATGAGCGGTTAGAGGTTGATGAATGGGTTTCTGATGAGAGATGTTCTGATCATGAGCGGTTAGAGGTGGATGAATGGGTTTCTGATGAGAGATGTTCTGATCATGAGCGGTTAGAGGTTGTCTTCAAGAAGCTAATGTTCTTTTAATATGATTAAAAAAAATACAAAAATGTTCTGGTTGGCCCGACCTTGGGTATGTAGGTAACCTAGTGGTTAAGGGGTGGCAGGGTAACCTAGTGGTTAAGGGGTGGCAGGGTAACCTAGTGGTTAAGGGGTGGCAGGGTAACCTAGTGGTTAAGGGGTGGCAGGGTAACCTAGTGGTTAAGGGGTGGTAGGGTAGACTAGTGGTTAAGGGACGGCAGGGTAACCTAGTGGTTAAGGGGCGGCAGGGTAACCTAGTGGTTAAGGGGTGGCAGGGTAGCCTAGTGGTTAAGGGGTGGCAGGGTAACCTAGTGGTTAAGGGGTGGCAGGGTAGACTAGTGGTTAAGGGGCGGCAGGGTAACCTAGTGGTTAAGAGGTGGCAGGGTAACCTAGTGGTTAAGGGGTGGCAGGGTAACCTAGTGGTTAAGGGGTGGCAGGGTAACCTAGTGGTTAAGGGGTGGCAGGGGTGGCAGGGTAACCTAGTGGTTAAGGGGCGGCAGGGTAGCCTAGTGGTTAAGGGGCGGCAGGGTAGCCTAGTGGTTAAGGGGTGGCAGGGGTGGCAGGGTAACCTAGTGGTTAAGAGGCGGCAGGGTAACCTAATGGTTAAGAGGCAGCAGGGTAGGCTAGTGGTTAAGAGGCGGCAGGGTAACCTAGTGGTTAAGAGGCGCCAGGGTAGCCTAGTGGTTAAGAGGCGGCAGGGTAGCCTAGTGGTTAAGAGGTGGCAGGGTAACCTAGTGGTTAAGGGGTGGCAGGGTAACCTAGTGGTTAAGGGGTGGCAGGGTAGCCTAGTGGTTAAGAGGCGGCAGGGTAACCTAGTGGTTAAGGGGTGGCAGGGTAACCTAGTGGTTAAGGGGTGGCAGGGTAACCTAGTGGTTAAGAGGTGGCAGGGTAGCCTAGTGGTTAAGGGGTGGCAGGGTAGCCTAGTGGTTAAGGGGTGGCAGGGTAGGCTAGTGGTTAAGGGGTGGCAGGGTAACCTAGTGGTTAAGGGGTGGCAGGGTAACCTAGTGGTTAAGAGGCGGCAGGGTAGACTAATGGTTAAGGGGCGGCAGGGTAACCTAGTGGTTAAGAGGCAGCAGGGTAGGCTAGTGGTTATGAGGCAGCAGGGTAGCCTAGTGGTTAAGGGGTGGCAGGGTAGCATAGTGGTTTAGAGGTGGCAGGGTAACCTAGTGGTTAAGAGGCGGCAGGGTAACCTAGTGGTTAAGAGGCGGCAGGGTAACCTAGTGGTTAAGGGGTGGCAGGGTAACCTAGTGGTTAAGAGGCGGCAGGGTAACCTAGTGGTTAAGAGGCGGCAGGGTAACCTAGTGTTTAAGGGGTGGCAGGGTAGCCTAGTGGTTAAGAGGCGGCAGGGTAGCCTAGTGGTTAAGAGGCGGCAGGGTAACCTAGTGGTTAAGGGGTGGCAGGGTAACCTAGTGGTTAAGGGGCGGCAGGGTAACCTAGTGTTTAAGAGGCGGCAGGGTAGCCTAGTGGCTAAGGGGTGGCAGGGTAGGCTTGTGGTTAAGAGGCGGCAGGGTAACCTAGTGGTTTAGGGGCGGCAGGGTAACCTAGTGGTTAAGAGGTGGCAGGGTAACCTAATTAATCAAATCAAATCAAGTTTATTTTACATAGCCCTTCGTACATCAGCTAATATCTCAAAGTGCTGTACAGAAACCCAGCCTAAAACCCCAAACAGCAAGCAATGCAGGTGTAGAAGCACAGTGGCTAGGAAAAACTCCCTAGAAAGGCCAGAACCTAGGAAGAAACCTAGAGAGGAACCAGGCTCTGAGGGGTGGCCAGTCCTCTTCTGGCTGTGCCGGATGGAGATTATAACAGAACTATGCCAAGATGTTCAAAATGTTCATAAGTGACAAGCATGGTCAAATAATAATCATGAATAATTTTCAGTTGGCTTTTCATAGCCGATCATTAAGAGTTGAAAACAGCAGGTCTGGGACAGGTGGCAGTTCCATAACCGCAGGCAGAACAGTTGAAACTGGAATAGCAGCAAGGCCAGGTGGACTGGGGACAGCAAGGAGTCATCATGCCCGGTAGTCCTGACGTATGGTCCTAGGGCTCAGGTCCTCCGAGAGAGAGAGAGAAAGAAAGAGAGAAGGAGAGAATTAGAGAGAGCCAAGATTTTCAAAATGTTCATAAATGACAAGCATGGTCAAATAATAATCAGGAATAAATGTCAGTTGGCTTTCATAGCCGATCATTAAGAGTTGAAAACAGCAGGTCTGGGACAGGTAGGGGTTCCGTAACCGCAGGCAGAACAGTTGAAACTGGAATAGCAGCAAGGCCAGGCGGACTGGGGACAGCAAGGAGTCATCATGCCCGGTAGTCCTGACGTATGGTCCTAAGGCTCAGGTCCTCCGAGAGAGAGAAAGAAAGAGAGAAGGAGAGAATTAGAGAGAGCCAAGATTTTCAAAATGTTCATAAATGACAAGCATGGTCAAATAATAATCAGGAATAAAAGTCAGTTGGCTTTTCATAGCCGATCATTAAGAGTTGAAAGCAGCAGGTCTGGGACAGGTAGGGGTTCCATAACCGCAGGCAGAGCAGTTGAAACTGGAACAGCAGCAAGGCCAGGTGGACTGGGGACAGCAAGGAGTCATCATGCCCGGTTTGCTGTGACGTATGGTCCTAGGGCTCAGGTTCTCAGAGAGAGAGAAAGAAAGAGAACGAGAGAATTAGAGAGAGCATACTTAAATTCACACAGGACACTGGATAAGACAGGAGAAGTACTCCAGGTATAACCAACTGACCCTAGCCCCCCGACACATAAACTACTGCAGCATAAATACTGGAGGCTGAGACAGGAGGGGTCAGGAAACACTGTGGCCCCATCCGATGATACCCCCGGACAGGGCCAAACAGGAAGGATATAACCCCACCCATTTTGCCAAAGCACAGCCCCCGCACCACTAGCCCCCGCACCACTGCCACCCCTTAACCTAGTGGTTAAGGGGTGGCAGGGTAGCCTAGTGGTTAAGGGGTGGCAGGGTAGCCTAGTGGTTAAGGGGTGGCAGGGTAGCCTAGTGGTTAAGCGGTGGCAGGGTAGCCTAGTGGTTAAGGGGTGGCAGGGTAGCCTAGTGGTTAAGCGGTGGCAGGGTAGCCTAGTGGTTAAGGGGTGGCAGGGTAGCCTAGTGGTTAAGAGGCGGCAGGGTAGCCTAGTGGTTAAGGGGTGGCAGGGAAGCCTAGTGGTTAAGCGGTGGCAGGGTAGCCTAGTGGTTAAGGGGTGGCAGGGTAGCCTAGTGGTTAAGGGACGGCAGGGTAACCTAGTGGTTAAGAGGCTGCAGGGTAGCCTAGTGGTTAAGAGGTGGCAGGGTAACCTAGTGGTTAAGGGGTGGCAGGGTAGCCTAGTGGTTAAGGGGTGGCAGGGTAGCCTAGTGGTTAAGGGGTGGCAGGGTAGCCTAGTGGTTAAGGGGCGGCAGGGTAACCTAGTGGTTAAGAGGCGGCAGGGTAGCCTAGTGGTTAAGGGGTGGCAGGGTAACCTAGTGGTTAAGGGGCGGCAGGGTAACCTAGTGGTTAAGAGGTGGCAGGGTAACCTAGTGGTTAAGGGGTGGCAGGGTAACCTAGTGGTTAAGGGGCGGCAGGGTAGCCTAGTGGTTAAGAGGCGGCAGGGTAGACTAGTGGTTAAGGGGCGGCAGGGTAGACTAGTGGTTAAGGGGCGGCAGGGTAGACTAGTGGTTAAGGGGCGGCAGGGTAGACTAGTGGTTAAGAGGTGGCAGGGTAGCCTAGTGGTTAAGAGGTGGCAGGGTAGGCTAGTGGTTAAGAGGCGGCAGGGTAACCTAGTGGTTAAGAGGTGGCAGGGTAACCTAGTGGTTAAGGGGTGGCAGGGTAGGCTAGTGGTTAAGGGGCGGCAGGGTAACCTAGTGGTTATGGGACGGCAGGGTAGACTAGTGGTTAAGAGGCAGCAGGGTAGCCTAGTGGTAAGTGTGCTGGGCCAGTAACCAAAAGGTGGCTAGTTGAAATCCCTGAGCTGACTAGGTGTAAAAATCTCATGATGTACCCTTGATCATGGCTCTTATTAAACTGTAGTTGCTCCTGTAAGTTGCTCTGTTGTACGAGTGTATGCTAAATGTACAAATAAAATGTCTGCCACATTGGAGGTTGTTTCTTTAAGTTCTAATTTAATAAAATAGTTTTAATGAGACATGTTCCTTTTTGGCCCCTGGCTACTCTTTGGTTCTGTGTAGTCTTCTGTTTATGTGTAATGGTTTTAGAGGTAGGTAGGTAGGTAGGTAGGTAGGTAGGTAGGTAGGTGGTAGGTACGTATGTAGGTGAATACATTGTCTCCAGTCTGCCTACACTAATTTCAGACATTTGAGTTCTCTTAGAGGTTCTTTGTTTTGTTGTGACTGGATGTGAAACTGACCTGTGGTGTGTTGGCTGAAGTACACTGAAGACGTCACCTTGGTGACGGCCACAGAGATCCTATTTAGCTCTAATACGTCACGCTATGGTGAAAGCCAACTGTCACTCACACAGTGACAGACTAGTCTCTTTCTCTGTTGGCTAAGATGGTTGGCTTTTATGGGACACGTCTTGTTGTGCTGAGGCTTCTGAATTTGATCCCCGCTTCGGGACAGTCTGCCGTCTGTTAAAATGACTCCATGACCCAGATAGTTTTTTGGTCATGGATTGTTATGGGGTTCTTTATTGAAAGCGAGGCCATACGGAGTCTTTGCCTTGGGACAGTAAGGCTTTAACTTACATAAGTATGGTCGACTTTACTTGACAGAGACAATACACACTGATCACCATGGCTGTCTCCCAAATTACACCCTATTCCCATATAGTGCACTACTTCCCTATAGAACCCTGGTCAAAGGTAGTGCACTACTTCCCTATTGAACCCTGGTCAAAGGTAGTGCACTACTTCCCTATAGAACCCTGGTCAAAGGTAGTGCACTAATTCCCTATAGAACCCTGGTCAAAGGTAGTGCACAACTTCCCTATAGAACCCTGGTCAAAGGTAGTGCACTACTTCCCTATTGAACCCTGGTCAAAGGTAGTGCACTACTTCCCTATAGAACCCTGGTCAAAGGTAGTGCACTAATTCCCTATAGAACCCTGGTCAAAGGTAGTGCACAACTTCCCTATAGAACCCTGGTCAAAGGTAGTGCACTACTTCCCTATAGAACCCTGGTCAAAGGTAGTGCACTACTTCCCTATAGAACCCTGGTCAAAGGTAGTGCACTACTTCCCTATTGAACCCTGGTCAAAGGTAGTGCACTACTTCCCTATAGAACCCTGGTCAAAGGTAGTGCACTACTTCCCTATAGAACCCTGGTCAAAGGTAGTGCACTACTTCCCTATAGAACCCTGGTCAAAGGTAGTGCACTACTTCCCTATAGAACCCTGGTCAAAGGTAGTGCACTACTTCCCTATAGAACCCTGGTCAAAGGTAGTGCACTACTTCCCTATAGAACCCTGGTCAAAGGTAGTGCACAACTTCCCTATAGAACCCTGGTCAAAGGTAGTACACTAAATAGGGAAGAGGGTGACAACTGGGATGTGTACCAGATGTGAATCTGTCAGGTTTACCCAACAGACTCTGTCCCAGACAGGTGCCCAGATAAGGGTTAGCAAGTAGCAGATGCCCCCCCCCCCCCCCCCCCCCCTCCGCATCCTTCCTGTGAAAGTACCCCTCCAAATAACATGTATTATATTGTGGTCTTTGTAGACTGTGAACACCCCCCCCCCCCCTAAATGTCACTGTACAGCCCTCCTCTGTTCCTTCTGCAGTCTCTGGGCAGGTGGTTGGGTATGGAGGTGCGTCCTATTTCTTATATAGTGCACTACCTTACATTGTGACCAGGTCCCATAGAGATCAACAGTAGTGCACTACAGTACATTGTGACCAGGTCCTATAGAGATCAACAGTAGTGCACTACCTTACATTGTGACCAGGTCCCATAGAGATCAACAGTAGTGCACTACAGTACATTGTGACCAGGTCCTATAGAGATCAACAGTAGTGCACTACAGTACATTGTGACCAGGTCCTATAGAGATCAACAGTAGTGCACTATATAGGGAATATCATGTCGTTTGGGACGTATCCCTATGAGTCTTTGGCCTGGGAACGCAGGTGTTTATGGTCGGGAAGGCGTCCTCTTTCACACCATGGTGTTTACGATGGATTCTCACCATTCTTTACCTCAGCAGAGGTCAGCAGAGGTCAGCAGAGGTCAACAGAGGTCATGGACTAGGCTCTCAGGTGACACATAGTTGGCTAGTGATGGCAACATGTTAAAAATTGCAATAGATTGTTCTTAGGTCCAGTCCATACTAGTGAATGTGTTTGGATCAACTTTAAGGATTGTTATTTTTCTTCATTTTATCAGTTATTGGTTTCATTCATATTTTCAGTCCAGAATTTGCTTTTCCAGTTTATTAATTTATTGATCATGATTTTTTTTACAGAAACATTTACAACTATTAAATATTTGTTTGCAGTAGAAATGAAAAGGGAATGAGTGTTGCTGGATCGTTTGTCGGAGCATAGTCTGGGGTGGGCTGGTTTCCCGGACGTGTTGCTTTCAGCACTTTTCACGACCAACTTCTTCTTCTGGTTTTTGAATGAGCTGCATCTCCACAACATCTATTATTGGGAGTATGGATTGCAGCGATTTAAGTAATATACATATTTTATATTGTACTATTGAGGTGTATCAGAACTGTGTGTACAATGAGATAAGACTCACACATTTTGACATTTTGTACTGTCTGTTATTCACAAAGTGAAACATCGATGACTCACAGAAAATGGCGGGTTGTCATCATCCGTAGACTGAGGGGAATATTTGCCAATCCTTCATGTAGTTGTCAGGAAGTGTTTGGAAAAGATTCCGTTTGGTTTTAAGTGAACAATGTCTGCCTGGCCAGGTTAGAACGATTTATCAAAGGTATTACTACAGCTCACAATTCATCTGGAAATAAATACTGTCTTGGATGAAAAGATTTCTGGACTTTCTTAAAATGTTTTACTGTGAAAGGTTTTATTTGTTTTTATGAATGACGAGATACTTTTTTTTGTTTGTTGCCAAGTCAGATATTTTGGGGAATCAGATGTCAAGTGAATCTGATCCACTGAATCAGATGTCAAGTGAATCTGATCCACTAAATCAGACGTCAGGTGAATCTGATCCACTGAATCAGATGTCAAGTGAATCTGATCCACCGAATCAGATGTCAAGTGAATCTGATCCACTGAATCAGATGTCAAGTGAATCTGATCCACTGAATCAGATGTCAAGTGAATCTGATCCACCGAATCAGATGTCAAGTGAATCTGATCCACTGAATCAGATGTCAAGTGAATCTGATCCACTGAATCAGATGTCAAGTGAATCTGATCCACTGAATCAGATGTCAAGTGAATCTGATCCACTGTATCAACATTTTTCTGGACCTTAATGTTTTTTTTATACATAATATATACATATATATATATATTATAAATGCTGGAAAGAATTGAGTTAATGTCCAATTTCTTCTGGTGAATTTAGCTTTAGTTGATGGCCTGTGAATGCCGCTTGAAGAGTAGCATTACTATTGCACCTGTATATCTGGAATGTAGTCATTTTGGAAAAACAAAATGGCACCTCTCTCTGAGAGAGAGAGAGAGAGAGAGAGAGAGAGAGAGAGAGAGAGAGAGAGAGAGAGAGAGAGAGAGAGAGAGAGAGAGAGACAGAGACAGAGAGAGAGAGAGAGAGAGAGAGAGAGAGAGACAGAGACAGAGACAGAGACAGAGACAGAGACAGAGACAGAGACAGAGACAGAGACAGAGACAGAGACAGAGACAGAGACAGAGACAGAGACAGAGACAGAGACAGAGAGACAGAGACAGAGACAGAGACAGAGACAGAGACAGAGACAGAGACAGAGACAGAGACAGAGACATTCTCACCGCTCCTTGTTGCTGATAGACAGTTTGTTGAGCCCAACTTGACATTTTCATCTGAAGTATAGACCTTACTTCACATTGTGTGACTGTTATTTTTCATCTGAATTTTCTTAGATTTGATCTGCCTTTCTCTTTCTCCTACTGGTGGACATGGCTGATCTGAAAGTTGAGGAGATAAAGTTTAACGTTCAAAAGCTTTATTGTCCATTTAATGATACATTCATGGATATTATAGTAGTTTTCTGTTTAGATGAAAGATACTGTATGATATGTTTTTTTCAGGCTATTTCTACTGTTGTTGTGACTTCAGGCCTTATTGGTCTTAACTCCTACTTCCTGAAAGGGAAGCTCTTATTCATGCAGTTACTCACTGCTGTGATTTTGGTGATATAGAGAAGATATGAACTGCCCTATTCCTCTCTCAGGGCAGCCCCGGGCCCCGTGGCAGAGATGGTGAGCCTGGTACCCCCGGTAACCCCGGCCCCCCCGGACCTCCAGGACCTAACGGACCCCCCGGCCTTGGAGGAGTAAGTATCTCTGCAGAAAAAAAAAATAATAATAATCTTTGAAATTGCTATTTGTGGAGTTTGTGTAAAAAGCGGAAGCACGTGTAAGTAGGCTGTATACGTTAACGGTAAAGACTGAAGGGTTGATAGGTGGAAAATGACTGTGAAGTGAAATAGTGTTTTAGCGCGGAAGAATTAGCCAAAGAAATGATGGTGTAGTATAGAATGGAGGGATGGAGAGAGATTACACAGTGGAATGCTTTTCATTCCTGAGGAGAGAGGAGGAGAGGAGAGGAGAGGAGAGGGGATGGGAGGGGAGGGAATGAGAGGGGAGGAAGGAGGGAGCGACAGAGGGAGGTGGAGAGAAAGGAGGTAGCATGATAGGGAGGGGAGGGGAGAAGAAGGGAGGGAGAAGAGGGAATGGGAGAAAAGGTAAGGGGCTCCATTGTGAAAGAGAATGAGATTAAAATAGTTATCCTACCCCCCTCCCTGTGTACTGTTGTTGATCTGATATCCATCCCCTTCACTATCTACTGTTCTCTCACACACACACACACACACACACACACACACACACACACACACACACACACACACACACACACACACACACACACACACACACACACACACACACACACACACATACACACTGATCCTGTTAAGACGTGCTGTGCTGTCTGAGAGTAGACTTCCAAAACAGAAATATGCCTACTATTGAGATGAGTTTGTGTGGTATTTTTTGGGGGATCATATAACAGTGTCTTATGGATGCCATTTTGTCATCCCACAGAACTTTGCTGCTCAGATGGCTGGAGGATTCGACGAGAAGTCTGGCGGAGCACAGATGGGCGTGATGCAAGGACCAATGGTGAGAGAGCTCATGAGATACATCGTTAGATCCCTGGCGCCATTAGTTAAACCAGTTCTTTCCTGTCAGCTTCAGAGTTGTATCGTTTCGCAGATATAAATCAAATGCAAGATTGCCATTTCTGGTCTGATCTGACAAGTGGCGACTTGAGACCAGCTTCAGTGAATAGGTCTCAGTGTGACTCAACACTGCCCCCTGAGGTCTGGGGGAGAAACTACATATCCTCCTGGCCCCCCTGCTACAGGAAATATACCCCCCCCCACCCCCACCCACCCACCCACCCCTATGTGGAGCATACCTAGGTTTTGGTCTTCATTATTTTATTTTTCAAGTCGACTGAAAACTCTATCACAAACTCTAAGCCAAAGTGAAATGAACAGCACACTTACTGGGAGCTATTTTGGTTTGGAAACCCACAGAGCAGCGTTCGGCTTGCTGCTCCCACAGAGCAGCGTTCGGCTTGCTGCTCCCACAGAGCAGCGTTCGGCTTGCTGCTCCCACAGAGCAGCGTTCGGCTTGCTGCTCCCACAGAGCAGCGTTCGGCTTGCTGCTCCCACAGAGCAGCGTTCGGCTTGCTGCTCCCACAGAGCAGCGTTCGGCTTGCTGCTCCCACAGAGCAGCGTTCGGCTGGCTGCTCCCACAGAGCAGCGTTCGGCTGGCTGCTCCCACAGAGCAGCGTTCGGCTTGCTGCTCCCACAGAGCAGCGTTCGGCTGGCTGCTCCCACAGAGCAGCGTTCGGCTGGCTGCTCCCACAGAGCAGCGTTCGGCTTGCTGCTCCCACAGAGCAGCGTTCGGCTGGCTGCTCCCACAGAGCAGCTTTCGGCTTGCTGCTCCCACAGAGCAGCGTTCGGCTTGCTGCTCCCACAGAGCAGCGTTCGGCTTGCTGCTCCCACAGAGCAGCGTTCGGCTTGCTGCTCCCACAGAGCAGCGTTCGGCTTGCTGCTCCCACAGAGCAGCGTTCGGCTTGCTGCTCCCACAGAGCAGCGTTCGGCTTGCTGCTCCCACAGAGCAGCGTTCGGCTTGCTGCTCCCACAGAGCAGCGTTCGGCTTGCTGCTCCCACAGAGCAGCGTTCGGCTTGCTGCTCCCACAGCGAGCATTTGGCTGGCTGGCTGACTGGTGGAGCTGAAGTCTGAAACCCAGCTGGTGGTCGCCACAGTGGATTGTACCCCATTCGAGACCTGCGGAGAGGGGAAACGGAGAGCAATGTGCCTGAGACAGACTCTGTGGCTTTGGGGCTTTGGTACCAGACCCCAAAGAGAAGCCTGTCTGTCTCTTTCATTCCTCCCCCTAGCCGCAATAACCCGGGCCCTGTCTGTCTCCTTCATTCCTCCCCCTACCCTCAATAACCCGGGCCCTGTCTGTCTCTGACTGAAGCCCAGCAGGTTTAGCTTGGCAGCATCTGGCCAGAGAAGGAAAGGACTAAAAAAGACTTGGGGTGCTCTGATGTCCAGAAGTCAACCCCCTACGTCTCTACCTACATCCCCTGGTCCCTAACACAGTGCCTTCACTGAGAGTCAACCCCCTATGTCTCTACCTACATCATCAATCAATCAAGTTTATTTTATATAGCCCTTCGTACATCAGCTAATATCTCGAAGTGCTGTACAGAAACCCAGCCTAAAACCCCAAACAGCAAGCATTGCAGGTGTAGAAGCACGGCTGGCTGGTCCCTAACACAGTGCCTTCACTGAGAGTCAACCCCGTACGTGTTTACCTACACCCCCTGGTCCCTTCACTGAGAGTCAACCCCCTACGTCTCTATCTACACCCCCTGGTCCCTAACATAGTGCCTTCACTGAGAGTCAACCCCGTACGTGTTTACCTACACCCCCTGGTCCCTTCACTGAGAGTCAACCCCCTACGTCTCTACCTACACCCCCTGGTCCCTAACATAGTGCCTTCACTGAGAGTCAACCCCCTACGTGTTTACCTACACCCCCTGGTCCCTAACACAGTGCCTTCACTGAGAGTCAACCCCCTACGTCTCTACCTATAGTCCCTGGTCCCTTCACTGAGAGTCAACCCCCTACGTCTCTATCTACACCCCCTGGTCCCTAACATAGTGTCTTCACTGAGAGTCAACCCCTTACGTCTCTACCTACACCCCCTGGTCCCTAACACAGTGCCTTCACTGAGAGTCAACCCCCTATGTTTTTACCTACACCCCCTGGTCCCTTCACTGAGAGTCAACCCCCTATGTTTTTACCTACACCCCCTGGTCCCTTCACTGAGAGTCAACCCCCTATGTTTTTACCTACACCCCCTGGTCCCTTCACTGAGAGTCAACCCCCTACGTGTTTACCTACACCCCCTGGTCCCTAACATAGTGCCTTCACTGAGAGTCAACCCCCTACGTCTCTACCTACACCCCCTGGTCTCTAACACAGTGCCTTCACTGAGAGGCGGTGTACCACAAGACCCAAACACACACCACCTCTTAAACATACACACACAGACCCCAAACACACACATACACAGACCCCAAACACACAGAAACACACTCCGCCTACGAATGGACATAGAGCTCCATTGACAAGCCCCTGGCCCGTTGCGGCGTGAGGTTTGTCCGTCGCTCGCCTCTTTGAAAGGATACATTTAATTCCCATCAGAGGAGCTCTGTGCTGCCTCAGGGACGTTTGCTTTGGCTGGTGCCCTACATTTCTCCACTATAATCAGTCTACGCACCAACACTATGAATCGTGTGTTATAAAGACCATTAAAGGCTATAGATACACAGAGGTTAGTCCACGTTTCATGAGTGGAAGAGTGGAAAAAAATTTAAGTCTTCGTTTTCCTAGCGTTCTTAGTTTTGGCTGCGACTGAAGTGGCAGCCTATTTCGTCTATAGTACAGTACTTTTGCCCAGGGCCCATAGAGCTCTGTTCAAATGTAATACACTATGCAGGGAATACTGTAGGGTGTGATTTTAGACCCAAGCTTCTCATTAAACTCCAGGTTAGGTCATCTTCTCCTCTTTGCCCATGTTAAAGAATTTCTCTGCGTGACAGATTTGACTCATCACCTGAATAGAGAGTGACACGTCTCTCTCTCTCTCTCTGTCTCTGATCAATGTTTAATGATGCACGACGAGGTTGAGCTGAGAAGAGTATTACTCCTTCTTGACTAGATGTCTGATGCCAGTCAAAAGTCTTTATTAACCGGAGGAGATTAACAACAAGATCAGTGAGCAGAGCAAGGATTTGACCCACTGCTTTTAAGATCTTATAAATACAAAACAAAAGTTGGTAACATTTCATAATAACTTTCATAAATACGCCTTTCTAAATTCTTAATAAATCCTTTCTCAATGTTTATTCATAAAAGTTATTTGAGGTGTTAGTGTTTCTACAGTATGTCTGTCAAACAGACTTGTTGGAGCTAGCAATGCTCATTCTAGCAGATGTTATATGTTTCTCTTTCGCTCCACAACGACCCATAGCTATTGCTTTTCCTCGAGATTCATGCTAAAGTGCAAACAAATCGTTTGACAGAAGTCACGTAGAGTACAACACTTCTGGCCCTGACCTCTGAACTACAGAAAGAGAGACAGAGTTAGAGTGAGTGAGAAAAACAGAGAGGGAGAGAGAGAAGAGAGATACAGAGAAAACAGAGAGAGAGAGAGAGGGAGTGAGAGAAAGAGTCAGAGTGCCACTGTGGAATTCCAAAAATGATTTATGGTTCTGACAGGCAGGCAGGAGACAGGCAGCAGGCTAGTGAGTTTGTGTTGCTGAGGGGCAAAGAAGAAGAAGTCAAAGAAGAAGAAGAAAGATGCCAGCAAAGACAAAAAACCAACAATAGGTTTAATAACACAAGAGAAAAGAGAAGTAGAAGTGAAAGTCCACACTTCTTTCTCTTCCCACCCCCAATTCTGAAATATGTTCAACTTAATTATAACAACTAGAAACTAAAATATTTTTTTTTACGTTGGTTTGTTTGGAGGTTAGTTGAGTTTAAGGTAGTGTGGAAAATCATGTGGCTATTATCTAACGTGTCTTCATCTCCCACCAGGGGCCTATGGGTCCTCGAGGACCACCTGGCCCTTCTGGAGCTCCTGTGAGTACCTGCACACACACACACACACACACACAAACACACACGCCCACGCGCACACGCACACGCACACACACACGCACACACACACGTGCACATACAGACTCCCGTCAACAAGCCTCATTATATAACAGTTGTTACTGTACACGCTTAGACATATATTTTTTTAAATATTTATTTATCCGTTATTTTACCAGGTAAGTTGACATTCTCATTTACAGCAACAACCTGGGGAATAGTTACAGGGGAGAGGAGGGGGGAATGAATGAGCCAATCGTAAACTGGGGATGATTAGGTGACCGTGATGGTTTGAGGGCAGATTTGAGGGCAAATTTAGCCAGGACACCGGGGTTATATATAATCATGTATATCAGTTCAGCCCAGAGCCATGTATAAACATGTATATCAGTTCAGCCCAGAGCCATGTTTTAACATGTATGTCAGTTCAGCCCAGAGCCATGTTTTAACATGTATATCAGTTCAGCCCAGAGCCATGTTTTAACATGTATATCAGTTCAGCCCAGGGCCATGTATAAACATGTATGTCAGTTCAGCCCAGAGCCATGTATAAACATGTATATCAGTTCAGCCCAGGGCCATGTATAAACATGTATATCAGTTCAGCCCAGAGCCATGTATGAACATGTATATCAGTTCAGCCCAGAGCCATGTATAAACATGTATATCAGTTCAGCCCAGAGCCATGTATAAACATGTATATCAGTTCAGCCCAGGGCCATGTATAAACATGTATATCAGTTCAGCCCAGAGCCATGTATGAACATGTATATCAGTTCAGCCCAGGGCCATGTTTTAACATGTATATCAGTTCAGCCCAGGGCCATGTTTTAACATGTACATCAGTTCAGCCCAGGGCCATGTATAAACATGTATATCAGTTCAGCCCAGAGCCATGTATAAACATGTATATCAGTTCAGCCCAGGGCCATGTATAAACATGTATATCAGTTCAGCCCAGAGCCATATATAAACATGTATATCAGTTCAGCCCAGAGCCATGTATAAACATGCATATCAGTTCAGCCCAGAGCCATGTATATCAGTTCAGCCCAGAGCCATGTATAAACATGCATATCAGTTCAGCCCAGAGCCATGTATAAACATGTATATCAGTTCAGCCCAGGGCCATGTATAAACATGTATATCAGTTCAGCCCAGAGCCATGTATAAACATGTATATCAGTTCAGCCCAGAGCCATGTTTTAACATGTATATCAGTTCAGCCCAGAGCCATGTTTTAACATGTATATCAGTTCAGCCCAGAGCCATGTTTTAACATGTATATCAGTTCAGCCCAGGGCCATGTATAAACATGTATATCAGTTCAGCCCAGGGCCATGTTTTAACATGTATATCAGTTCAGCCCAGGGCCATGTATAAACATGTATATCAGTTCAGCCCAGAGCCATGTATAAACATGTATATCAGTTCAGCCCAGAGCCATGTATAAACATGTATATCAGTTCAGCCCAGGGCCATGTATAAACATGTATATCAGTTCAGCCCAGAGCCATATATAAACATGTATATCAGTTCAGCCCAGAGCCATGTATAAACATGTATATCAGTTCAGCCCAGAGCCATGTATAAACATGTATATCAGTTCAGCCCAGAGCCATGTTTTAACATGTATATCAGTTCAGCCCAGAGCCATGTTTTAACATGTATATCAGTTCAGCCCAGGGCCATGTATAAACATGTATGTCAGTTCAGCCCAGAGCCATGTATAAACATGTATATCAGTTCAGCCCAGGGCCATGTATAAACATGTATATCAGTTCAGCCCAGAGCCATGTATGAACATGTATATCAGTTCAGCCCAGAGCCATGTATAAACATGTATATCAGTTCAGCCCAGAGCCATGTATAAACATGTATATCAGTTCAGCCCAGGGCCATGTATAAACATGTATATCAGTTCAGCCCAGAGCCATGTATGAACATGTATATCAGTTCAGCCCAGGGCCATGTTTTAACATGTATATCAGTTCAGCCCAGGGCCATGTATAAACATGTATATCAGTTCAGCCCAGAGCCATGTTTTAACATGTATGTCAGTTCAGCCCAGAGCCATGTTTTAACATGTATATCAGTTCAGCCCAGGGCCATGTTTTAACATGTACATCAGTTCAGCCCAGGGCCATGTATAAACATGTATATCAGTTCAGCCCAGAGCCATGTATAAACATGTATATCAGTTCAGCCCAGAGCCATGTATAAACATGTATATCAGTTCAGCCCAGAGCCATGTATAAACATGTATATCAGTTCAGCCCAGGGCCATGTTTTAACATGTATATCAGTTCAGCCCAGGGCCATGTTTTAACATGTACATCAGTTCAGCCCAGGGCCATGTATAAACATGTATATCAGTTCAGCCCAGAGCCATGTATAAACATGTATATCAGTTCAGCCCAGAGCCATGTATAAACATGTATATCAGTTCAGCCCAGAGCCATGTTTTAACATGTATATCAGTTCAGCCCAGAGCCATGTTTTAACATGTATATCAGTTCAGCCCAGGGCCATGTATAAACATGTATATCAGTTCAGCCCAGAGCCATGTATGAACATGTATATCAGTTCAGCCCAGGGCCATGTTTTAACATGTATATCAGTTCAGCCCAGGGCCATGTATAAACATGTATATCAGTTCAGCCCAGAGCCATGTTTTAACATGTATGTCAGTTCAGCCCAGAGCCATGTTTTAACATGTATATCAGTTCAGCCCAGGGCCATGTTTTAACATGTACATCAGTTCAGCCCAGGGCCATGTATAAACATGTATATCAGTTCAGCCCAGAGCCATGTATAAACATGTATATCAGTTCAGCCCAGAGCCATGTATAAACATGTATATCAGTTCAGCCCAGAGCCATGTATAAACATGTATATCAGTTCAGCCCAGGGCCATGTATAAACATGTATATCAGTTCAGCCCAGAGCCATATATAAACATGTATATCAGTTCAGCCCAGAGCCATGTATATCAGTTCAGCCCAGAGCCATGTATAAACATGCATATCAGTTCAGCCCAGAGCCATGTATAAACATGTATATCAGTTCAGCCCAGGGCCATGTATAAACATGTATATCAGTTCAGCCCAGAGCCATGTATAAACATGTATATCAGTTCAGCCCAGAGCCATGTTTTAACATGTATATCAGTTCAGCCCAGAGCCATGTTTTAACATGTATATCAGTTCAGCCCAGAGCCATGTATAAACATGTATATCAGTTCAGCCCAGGGCCATGTTTTAACATGTATATCAGTTCAGCCCAGGGCCATGTATAAACATGTATATCAGTTCAGCCCAGAGCCATGTTTTAACATGTATGTCAGTTCAGCCCAGAGCCATGTTTTAACATGTATATCAGTTCAGCCCAGGGCCATGTTTTAACATGTACATCAGTTCAGCCCAGGGCCATGTATAAACATGTATATCAGTTCAGCCCAGAGCCATGTATAAACATGTATATCAGTTCAGCCCAGAGCCATGTATAAACATGTATATCAGTTCAGCCCAGAGCCATGTATAAACATGTATATCAGTTCAGCCCAGGGCCATGTTTTAACATGTATATCAGTTCAGCCCAGGGCCATGTTTTAACATGTACATCAGTTCAGCCCAGGGCCATGTATAAACATGTATATCAGTTCAGCCCAGAGCCATGTATAAACATGTATATCAGTTCAGCCCAGAGCCATGTATAAACATGTATATCAGTTCAGCCCAGGGCCATGTTTAAACATGTATATCAGTTCAGCCCAGAGCCATATATAAACATGTATATCAGTTCAGCCCAGAGCCATGTATAAACATGCATATCAGTTCAGCCCAGAGCCATGTATATCAGTTCAGCCCAGAGCCATGTATAAACATGTATATCAGTTCAGCCCAGAGCCATGTTTTAACATGTATATCAGTTCAGCCCAGAGCCATGTTTTAACATGTATATCAGTTCAGCCCAGAGCCATGTATAAACATGTATATCAGTTCAGCCCAGGGCCATGTTTTAACATGTATATCAGTTCAGCCCAGGCCCATGTTTTAACATGTACATCAGTTCAGCCCAGAGCCATGTATAAACATGTATATCAGTTCAGCCCAGGGCCATGTATAAACATGTATATCAGTTCAGCCCAGAGCCATGTATAAACATGTATATCAGTTCAGCCCAGGGCCATGTATAAACATGTATATCAGTTCAGCCCAGAGCCATGTATAAACATGTATATCAGTTCAGCCCAGAGCCATGTATAAACATGTATATCAGTTCAGCCCAGGGCCATGTATAAACATGTATATCAGTTCAGCCCAGAGCCATATATAAACATGTATATCAGTTCAGCCCAGAGCCATGTATAAACATGTATATCAGTTCAGCCCAGAGCCATGTATAAACATGTATATCAGTTCAGCCCAGAGCCATGTATAAACATGTATATCATATGCAAAGTTATACAGTCTACTGGTACATTATGATATGGCTGTGGTTCTTTACACTAGTATGTGTATCAGGCCTGAATCAAACAGTGAATGAATACATGTCACGTCCGCACTAAAACAGAGCCATACACCATAAACACGGAATACATGTTCCCATATTCACTAGCTAGGTTACTGTGCCTGTTAGCCTCCTCCCCCCAGACATAGGTTCAAATAGTATTCAAAATATTTAGCTTTAGTCTTCCTGGAATGCCAGATGAGCGGGAATTTGCTCATTTTGGGACTACTCCATTGGTTCCATTGCACCAGGGTAGCTCAAGCACAGCTAAAGAATTGGAAATATTGCAAATTCCATTTGAACCCAGGTATGATCCTCAGCCCTCCACCCAAAGCCCCCTCGGCTCCTGTCTTCTCCTGCCTTTCCTCTAAATTAATAAAAGTGGCAGGTATTGCCAGCTAGCCAGAGGACATGTCTGAGCATGAATCTTTGGAGAGCAACTGCATTTTGATCCACAGCCTGTAAACCCTGTACTAGCTGTACTGGCTGTGTTAACTGTACTAGTTGTATTAGCTGTACTAGCTGTACTAGCTGTATTAACTGTACTAGTTGTATTAGCTGTACTAGCTGTACTAGCTGTATTAGCTGTACTAGCTGTACTGGCTGTATTAGCTGTACTAGTTGTATTAGCTGTACTAGTTGTATTAGCTGTACTAGCTGTACTAGCTGTATTAGCTGTACTAGTTGTATTAGCTGTACTAGCTGTACTACTTGTATTAGCTGTACTAGCTGTACTAGCTGTATTAGCTGTACTAGTTGTATTAGCTGTACTAGCTGTACTAGCTGTATTAGCTGTACTAGTAGTATTAGCTGTACAAGCTGTACAGGTTGTATTACCTGTACTAGCTGTACTAGCTGTATTAGCTGTACTAGCTGTACTAGCTGTATTAGCTGTACTAGCTGTACTAGCTGTATTAGCTGTAATAGCTGTACGAGCTGTATTAGCTGTACTAGTTGTACTAGCTGTACTAGCTGTATTAGCTGTACTAGTTGTATTAGCTGTACTAGCTGTACTAGCTGTATTAGCTGTACTAGTTGTATTAGCTGTACTAGCTGTACTAGCTGTATTAGCTGTACTAGTTGTATTAGCTGTACTAGCTGTACTAGCTGTACTAGTTGTAATAGCTGTACTAGCTGTACTAGCTGTATTAGCTGTACTAGTTGTATTAGCTGTACTAGCTGTACTAGTTGTATTAGCTGTACTAGCTGTACTCGCTGTATTAGCTGTACTAGCTGTACTAGCTGTATTATCTGTACTAGTTGTATTAGCTATACTAGCTGTATTAGCTGTACTAGCTGTATTAGCTGTACTAGTTGTATTAGCTGTACTAGCTGTACTAGCTGTATTAGCTGTACTACTTGTATTAGCTGTATTAGCTGTACTAGCTGTATTAGCTGTACTAGCTGTATTAGCGGTACTAGTTGTATTAGCTGAACTAGCTGTACTAGCTGTATTAGCTGTACTAGTTGTATTAGCTGTACTAGTTGTATTAACTGAACTAGCAGTACGAGCTGGAGACCCTGTACTAGCTGTGTTAGCTGTACTAGCTGTAGTAGCTGTAGACCCTGTACTAGCTGTACTAGCTGTACTAGCTGTGTTAGCTGTACTAGCTGTGTTAGCTGTACTAGCTGTAATAGATATACTAGATGTAGACCCTGTACTAGCTGTAATACATATACTAGCTGTAGACCCTGTACTAGCTGCACTAGCTGTATTAGCTGTACTAGCGGTACTAGCTGTATTAGCTGTACTAGCTGTACACCCTGTACTAGCTGTACTAGCTGTACTAGCTGTGTTAGCTGTACTAGCTGTATTAGCTGTACTAGCTGTATTAGCTGTACTAGCTGTACACCCTGTACTAGCTGTATTAGCTGTACTAGCGGTACTAGCTGTATTAGCTGTACTAGCTGTAGACCCTGTACTAGCTGTATAAGCTGTACTAGCTGTAGTCCCTGTATAAGATATACTAGCTGTGTTAGCTGTACTAGCCATATTAGCTGTACTAGCTGTACAGCCTGTACTAGCTGTATTAGCTGTGTTAGCTGTACAAACTGTACTAGCTGTAGTCCCTGAACTAGCTGTATTAGCTGTACTAGGTGTATTAGCTGTACACCCTGTACCTGCTGTCTAGCTGTACTAGCTGTATTAGCTGTACTAGCTGTATTAACTGTACACCCTGTACCTGCTGTCTAGCTGTACTAGCTGTATTAGCTGTACTAGCTGTAGTCCCTGTACTAGCTGTATTAGCTGTACTAGCTGTATTAACTGTACACCCTATACCTGCTGTCTAGCTGTACTAGCTGTATTAGCTGTACTGGCTGTACTAGCTGTAGTCCCTGTACTAGCTGTATTAGTTGTACTAGCTGTATTAACTGTACACCCTGTACTAGCTGTATTAGCTGTACTAGCTGTATAATCTGTACACCCTGTACTAGCTGTACACCCTGTACTAGCTGTACACCCTGTACTAGCTGTACACCCTGTACTAGCTGTATTAACTCTACACCCTGTACTAGCTGTACTAGCTGTACTAGCTGTATTAACTGTACACCCTGTACTAGCTGTATAATCTGTACACCCTGTACTAGCTGTATTAGCTGTTCTAGCTGTATAAACTGTACACCCTGTACTAGCTGTACTAGCTGTACTAGCTGTATTAACTCTACACCCTGTACTAGCTGTATTAACTGTATTCGCTGTACTAGCTATAGACTCTGTACTAGCTGTACTAGCTGTATTCGCTGTACTAGCTATAGACTCTGTACTAGCTGTACTAGCTGTACTAACTATAGACTCTGTACTAGCTGTACTAGTGTTATTAGATGTACTAGCTATAGACTCTGTACTAGCTGTACTAGCTATAGACCCTGTACTAGCTGTCCTAGCTATAGACTCTGTACTAGCTGTCCTAGCTATAGACCCTGTACTAGCTGTACTAGCTGTATTAGCTGTACTAGCTATAGACTCTGTACTAGCTGTACTAGCTATAGACCCTGTACTAGCTGTACTAGCTGTATTAGCTGTACTAGCTATAGACTCTGTACTAGCTGTACTAGCTGTAGACTCTGTACCAGCTGTACTAGCTTTAGACTCTGTACTAGCTGTCCTAGCTATAGACCCTGTTCTAGCTGTCCTAGCTATAGACTCTGTACTAGCTGTACTAGCTGTATTAGCTGTACTAGCTATAGACTCTGTACTAGCTATACTAGCTGTAGACTCTGTACCAGCTGTACTAGCTATAGACTCTGTACCAGCTGTACTAGCTATATACTCTGTACTAGCTGTACTAGCTATAGACTCTGTACCAGCTGTACTAGCTATAGACACTGTACCAGCTGTACTAGCTATATACTCTGTACTAGCTGTACTAGCTATAGACTCTGTACTAGCTGCACTAGCTATAGACTCTGTACCAGCTGTCCTAGCTATAGACTCTGTACTAGCTGTACTAGCTATAGACTCTGTACTAGCTGCACTAGCTATAGACTCTGTACCAGCTGTACTAGCTATAGACTCTGTACTAGCTGTACTAGCTATAGACTCTGTGCCAGCTGTACTAGCTATATACTCTGTACTAGCTGTACTAGCTATAGACTCTGTACCAGCTGTACTAGCTATAGACTCTGTACCAGCTGTACTAGCTATATACTCTGTACTAGCTGTACTAGCTATAGACTCTGTACTAGCTGCACTAGCTATAGACTCTGTACCAGCTGTACTAGCTATAGACTCTGTACCAGCTGTACTAGCTATAGACTCTGTACTAGCTGTACTAGATATAGACTCTGTACTAGCTGTACTAGCTATAGACTCTGTACCAGCTGTACTAGCTATAGACTCTGTACCAGCTGTACTAGCTATATACTCTGTACTAGCTGTACTAGCTGTAGACTCTGTACCAGCTGTACTAGCTATAGACTCTGTACCAGCTGTACTAGCTATAGACTCTGTACTAGCTGTACTAGATATAGACTCTGTACTAGCTGTACTAGCTATAGACTCTGTACTAGCTGTACTAGCTATAGACTCTGTACTAGCTGTACTAGATATAGACTCCGTACTAGCTGTACTAGCTATAGACTCTGTACTAGCTGTACTAGATATAGACTCTGTACCAGCTGTACTAGCTATAGACTCTCTACTAGCTGTACTAGATATAGACTCTGTACTAGCTGTACTAGCTATAGACTCTGTACTAGCTGTACTAGATATAGACTCTGTACTAGCTGTACTAGCTGTAGACTCTGTACTAGCTGTACTAGCTGTATTAGCTGTATTAGCTGTACTAGCTGTATTAGCTGTATTAGCTGTACTAGCTGTATTAGCTGTACTAGCTGTATTAGCTGTACTAGCTGTATTAGCTGTACTAGCTGTACTAGCTGTACTAGCTGTATTAGCTGTATTAGCTGTACTAGCTGTATTAGCTGTACTAGCTGTACTAGCTGTATTAGTTGTATTAGCTGTACTAGCTGTACTAGCTGTATTAGCTGTACTAGCTGTACTAGCTGTAGTAGCTGTATTAGCTGTATTAGCTGTACTAGCTGTACTAGCTGTGTTAGCTGTACTAGCTGTATTAGCTGTACTAGCTGTACACCCTGTACTAGCTGTATTAGCGGTACTAGCGGTACTAGCTGTATTAGCTGTACTAGCTGTACAGCCTGTACTAGCTGTATTAGCTGTGTTAGCTGTACAAACTGTACTAGCTGTAGTCCCTGAACTAGCTGTATTAGCTGTACTAGGTGTATTAGCTGTACACCCTGTACCTGCTGTCTAGCTGTACTAGCTGTACAGCCTGTACTAGCTGTATTAACTGTACAACCTTTACCTGCTGTCTAGCTGTACTAGCTGTATTAGCTGTACTAGCTGTATTAACTGTACACCCTGTACCTGCTGTCTAGCTGTACTAGCTGTATTAGCTGAACTAGCTGAACTAGCTGTAGTCCCTGTACTAGCTGTATTAGCTGTACTAGCTGTATTAACTGTACACCCTGTACCTGCTGTCTAGCTGCACTAGCTGTATTAGCTGTACTTGCTGTAGTCCCTGTAATAGCTGTAATAGCTGTATTAACTGTACACCCTGTACTAGCTGTATTAGCTGTACTAGCTGTATTAACTGTACACCCTGTACTAGCTGTATTAGCTGTACTAGCTGTATAAACTGTACACCCTGTACTAGCTGTACTAGCTGTATTAGCTGTACTAGCTATAGACTCTGTACTAGCTGTACTAGCTGTACTAACTATAGACTCTGTACTAGCTGTACTAGTGTTATTAGATGTACTAGCTATAGACTCTGTACTAGCTGTACTAGCTATAGACCCTGTACTAGCTGTCCTAGCTATAGACTCTGTACTAGCTGTCCTAGCTATAGACCCTGTACTAGCTGTATTAGCTGTACTAGCTATAGACTCTGTACTAGCTGTACTAGCTGTATTAGCTGTACTAGCTATAGACTCTGTACTAGCTGTACTAGCTGTAGACTCTGTACCAGCTGTACTAGCTATAGACTCTGTACTAGCTGTCCTAGCTATAGACTCTGTACTAGCTGTCCTAGCTATAGACTCTGTACTAGCTGTACTAGCTGTATTAGCTGTACTAGCTATAGACTCTGTACTAGCTGTACTAGCTGTAGACTCTGTACCAGCTGTACTAGCTATAGACACTGTACCAGCTGTACTAGCTATATACTCTGTACTAGCTGTACTAGCTATAGACTCTGTACCAGCTGTACTAGCTATAGACTCTGTACCAGCTGTACTAGCTATATACTCTGTACTAGCTGTACTAGCTATAGACTCTGTACTAGCTGCACTAGCTATAGACTCTGTACCAGCTGTACTAGCTATAGACTCTGTACCAGCTGTACTAGCTATAGACTCTGTACTAGCTGTACTAGATATAGACTCTGTACTAGCTGTACTAGCTATAGACTCTGTACCAGCTGTACTAGCTATAGACTCTGTACCAGCTGTACTAGCTATATACTCTGTACTAGCTGTACTAGCTGTAGACTCTGTACCAGCTGTACTAGCTATAGACTCTGTACCAGCTGTACTAGCTATAGACTCTGTACTAGCTGTACTAGATATAGACTCTGTACTAGCTGTACTAGCTATAGACTCTGTACTAGCTGTACTAGCTATAGACTCTGTACTAGCTGTAATAGATATAGACTCCGTACTAGCTGTACTAGCTATAGAATCTGTACTAGCTGTACTAGATATAGACACTGTACCAGCTGTACTAGCTATAGACTCTGTACTAGCTGTACTAGATATAGACTCTGTACTAGCTGTACTAGCTATAGACTCTGTACTAGCTGTACTAGATATAGACTCTGTACTAGCTGTACTAGCTGTAGACTCTGTACTAGCTGTACTAGCTGTACTAGCTGTACTAGCTGTATTAGCTGTACTAGCTGTACTAGCTGTACTAGCTGTTCTAGCTGTATTAGCTGTACTAGCTGTATTAGCTGGTTTAGCTGTACTAGCTGTACTAGCTGTATTAGCTGTATTAGCTGTCCTAGCTGTATTAGCTGTACTAGCTGTATTAGGTGTATTAGCTGTACTAGCTGTACTAGCTGTATTAGCTGTACTAGCTGTACTAGCTGTACTAGCTGTATTAGCTGTATTAGCTGTACTAGCTGTATTAGTTGTACTAGCTGTATTAGTTGTACTAGCTGTATTAGCTGTATTAGCTGTACTAGCTGTAGACTCTGTACTAGCTGTACTAGCTGTCCTAGCTATAGACTCTGTACTAGCTGTCCTAGCTATAGACCCTGTACTAGCTGTATTAGCTGTACTAGCTATAGACTCTGTACTAGCTGTACTAGCTGTATTAGCTGTACTAGCTATAGACTCTGTACTAGCTGTACTAGCTGTAGACTCTGTACCAGCTGTACTAGCTATAGACTCTGTACTAGCTGTACTAGCTATAGACTCTGTACTAGCTGTCCTAGCTATAGACTCTGTACTAGCTGTACTAGCTGTATTAGCTGTACTAGCTATAGACTCTGTACTAGCTGTACTAGCTGTAGACTCTGTACCAGCTGTACTAGCTATAGACTCTGTGCCAGCTGTACTAGCTATATACTCTGTACTAGCTGTACTAGCTATAGACTCTGTACCAGCTGTACTAGCTATAGACTCTGTACCAGCTGTACTAGCTATATACTCTGTACTAGCTGTACTAGCTATAGACTCTGTACTAGCTGCACTAGCTATAGACTCTGTACCAGCTGTACTAGCTATAGACTCTGTACCAGCTGTACTAGCTATAGACTCTGTACTAGCTGTACTAGATATAGACTCTGTACTAGCTGTACTAGCTATAGACTCTGTACCAGCTGTACTAGCTATAGACTCTGTACCAGCTGTACTAGCTATATACTCTGTACTAGCTGTACTAGCTGTAGACTCTGTACCAGCTGTACTAGCTATAGACTCTGTACCAGCTGTACTAGCTATAGACTCTGTACTAGCTGTACTAGATATAGACTCTGTACTAGCTGTACTAGCTATAGACTCTGTACTAGCTGTACTAGCTATAGACTCTGTACTAGCTGTACTAGATATAGACTCCGTACTAGCTGTACTAGCTATAGAATCTGTACTAGCTGTACTAGATATAGACACTGTACCAGCTGTACTAGCTATAGACTCTGTACTAGCTGTACTAGATATAGACTCTGTACTAGCTGTACTAGCTATAGACTCTGTACTAGCTGTACTAGATATAGACTCTGTACTAGCTGTACTAGCTGTAGACTCTGTACTAGCTGTACTAGCTGTACTAGCTGTACTAGCTGTATTAGCTGTACTAGCTGTACTAGCTGTACTAGCTGTATTAGCTGTTCTAGCTGTATTAGCTGTACTAGCTGTATTAGCTGGTTTAGCTGTACTAGCTGTACTAGCTGTATTAGCTGTATTAGCTGTCCTAGCTGTATTAGCTGTACTAGCTGTATTAGGTGTATTAGCTGTACTAGCTGTACTAGCTGTATTAGCTGTACTAGCTGTACTAGCTGTACTAGCTGTATTAGCTGTATTAGCTGTACTAGCTGTATTAGTTGTACTAGCTGTATTAGTTGTACTAGCTGTATTAGCTGTATTAGCTGTACTAGCTGTAGACTCTGTACTAGCTGTACTAGCTGTCCTAGCTATAGACTCTGTACTAGCTGTCCTAGCTATAGACCCTGTACTAGCTGTATTAGCTGTACTAGCTATAGACTCTGTACTAGCTGTACTAGCTGTATTAGCTGTACTAGCTGTAGACTCTGTACCAGCTGTACTAGCTATAGACTCTGTACTAGCTGTCCTAGCTATAGACTCTGTACTAGCTGTCCTAGCTATAGACTCTGTACTAGCTGTACTAGCTGTATTAGCTGTACTAGCTATAGACTCTGTACTAGCTGTACTAGCTGTAGACTCTGTACCAGCTGTACTAGCTATAGACTCTGTGCCAGCTGTACTAGCTATATACTCTGTACTAGCTGTACTAGCTATAGACTCTGTACCAGCTGTACTAGCTATAGACTCTGTACCAGCTGTACTAGCTATATACTCTGTACTAGCTGTACTAGCTATAGACTCTGTACTAGCTGCACTAGCTATAGACTCTGTACCAGCTGTACTAGCTATAGACTCTGTACCAGCTGTACTAGCTATAGACTCTGTACTAGCTGTACTAGATATAGACTCTGTACTAGCTGTACTAGCTATAGACTCTGTACCAGCTGTACTAGCTATAGACTCTGTACCAGCTGTACTAGCTATATACTCTGTACTAGC